>NC_025998.2:116516505-116773909 GCF_000442705.2 Elaeis guineensis | reverse complement strand
GATCAAGACCCACTTGCCATGCCAGCATGTCTGATTGCTGAACAGAGAGCGTCTTTGAAAAAGTGGACGGATGACGATAACAAAGCCAGGTACTACATGTTGGGTGCCATGTCTGATGACTTGCAGTGCCAGCATGAAAATATTATGACTACCCACCAAATGTTGGCTCACCTACAAGAGTTGTTTGGTGAACAAAGTCGCACAGTCAAGTATCAAGTCTGCCAAAGATATTTTAAGGCTAAAATGCGTGATGGGCAGTCATTCCAAGATCATTGTTTGACAATGATCAAGGACCTTGAGGAGCTTGAGAAGCTCGATGTCATCTTAGACAGAGATTTTCAGATTGATGTGATCCTTCAGTCCTTGTTTGATGCATATGGTCAGTTCATCATGAACTTCCATATGCATAAGATGCAGTGTACCTTGGCTGAGTTAATGAACATGTTGGTTATGGCTGAGCTTTCTTTGAAGGTTCAAAAGGCTTAGTCCTTACTGTGGAGCAGACTTCTTCAAGAAAAATCTTTTGGAAAGAAGAAGAAGTCTATGAAGAAGCAGAAGGTGGATGAGAAGAAGAAGAAGACGAACCAAAGAAGAAGGCTACTGAAAAGAAAAATATTTTCACTGTAATTCAACGGCCATTGGAAGCAGAACTGTCCTCAGTACCTGACCACCCTGAAGAACAAGAAGGATGGTCCTTCTGGAGATATGCTCGTTATAGAATCTAATCTTATGGTTTCTTCTGCATCCAGTTGGGTACTTGACTCTGGTTCTAGTGCTTATTTGTGCACTTCTATGCCGGGTCTTGAGGAGAGCAAGAGGCTGAGAGATGGAGATATGATCCTACGCATCAAAAATGAAGCAAGAGTTACTGCTGTGGCCATGAAATCTACTCTCTGTGATTACCGTTAGGATTAGATTTAGTTCTTAGAGACTATTATTATGTGTCTGTAGTAAGCAAAATTTGATTTATTTTCATGTTTAGCACAAGAAGGCTATGTGATTAGCTTTCATAGAACCATTGTAACATATTTTATGAAAATAATAAAGTTAAATGATTTTCTTATTAATGGTCTCTATTAGCTACATATTGATGTATCTGTATTTAATATCGAGCAAAATGTAATGCCATAGGAATTAAAAGGCCTAAGATAGTCTAAATGATAGGTATCTGTGGCACCTAAGGCTAGGTCATATAGCGGAAGATAGGATTAATAAATTGGAGAAATTTGGGCTATTGAGTCCGTTGACTTCTGAGTCATATCCAGTTTGTGAATCATGTCTTCAAGGCAAAATGACTAAGCTCCCTTTATGGGACATGGGGAAAGGGCCATAGACCTACTTGCCCTAGTACATACTGATGTGTGGGCCCATTTGATGTGTCGGCTAGAGGTAACTATGTCTACTTCATTATCTTACTGATGATATGTTAGGTACGGATATGTGTTTCTAATGAAACACAAGTCTGAAGCCTTTGAAAAGTTCAAAGAATTCAGATATGAGGTAGAAAAACAAACAGAAAGCCCATTAAGGTTCTTCGATCAGATCGAGAGGTGAATACCTTAGTCGAGAGTTCCTAAACTATCTTAAGGATAATGGCATAGTCTCTCAATAGACTCCACTTGGAATGCCACAACTCAACGGGATTTCAGAATGGAGAAATCGGACCCTATTAGATATGGTCCATTCCATGATGAGCTTCACGGACCTCCCTGAGTTTCTTTGGGGATATTTCTCATGACAGCAATATATGTATTGAATAGGTTTCCTCTAAAATCGTTCCTACCACACGTATGAGATATGGCATGGTAAGAAGCCAAGTCTGAGTCATCTCAGAATTTGGGTTGTCCGCTCATGTCAAGAGATAGCAGGCGGACAAGTTAGAGTTCAGATCTTTTAGAGCTCGGTTCATAGGATATCCTAAAGAGTTATTAGGATACTATTTTTTCAGAAGACCACAATGTGATTGTGAATCGACATGCTATTTTTCTTGAAAAATAGTTTATTCAAGATGGTGGCATCAGAAGAATAATTAAGCTCAAGGAGAATGTCTCCCAAGAGCAACGAGCTAAAGAACCTAGGAACCAATCAATTAGAATCAGTCCTAACACAACCTCTTCCACTCGTAGATCGACTAGGATTTTCCGTCCTCCTGAAAGGTACTTAGGTACTATACAAGAGGAGTAGAGAAAATGTTCCTCACAGAAAATGGGCTCATGGTGATGACCCAAGACCTATGAGAGGCGATATCAGATATCGACTTCGAAAAATGGTTAGAGCAATGAGATCAAAATTGACTCGATGCACTCAAACCAAGTCTGGACCTTGGTAGATCCACCTGAAGGTATTGTACCTATTAGGTGTAAATGAATCTTCAAGAGAAAGATAGTGCAGATGGAAATGTGGAGACATTCAAGGCTAGGCTCGTAGCGAAAGTTATAGTCAGCGCGAAGGCATTGACTATCAGGATACCTTTTCGCCCGTAGCCATGCTAAAATCATCGTACATTGCTTGCTGTTGCAGCCTATTTCGATTATAAAATATGACAGATGGATGTGAAAACGGCGTTCTTAAATGGATATCTTGAGGAAGATATCTATATGGAACAGCCGCTTGTTTCACATCCAGTGATGATGATCACAAGATCTGCAAGCTGCAAAGTCATTTATGACTTAAGCAAGCATCTCGAAGCTGGAATACTCATTTCAATGATGTGATCAAAATGTTTGATTTCATCAAGAATGAAGAGGAACATGTGTGTTCAAGAAGGTCAGTGGGAGCGCAGTTATCTTCCTCATACTGTACGTTGATGAATCCTCCTAATTGAAAATGATATTTTCATATTGACCTCAGTCAAAATATGGTTGTCTAAGGAGTTCTCTATGAAAGATCTAGGAGAGGCATCCTTTATACTGGGTATTAAGGTCTATAGAGATAGACCAAATAGGATGCTAGGACTTTCACAGAAGATGTACATAGAGGAGGTGCTAAAAAAGTTTAGCATGAAAAACTCCAAAAGAGGTTTAGTACTTTTTAGACATGGCATTCATCTCTCCAAGAAGATGTGCCCTAGCACACCTGAGAAGATTGAACGCATGAGCAAGATCCCTTATGCTTCGCAATAAGAAGCCTCATGTATGCCATGCTATGTACACGACCTGATATAGCCCATGCTGTGAGTGTCACAAGTAAATATCAGTCGAATCCAGGAAAGAGCACTGGACTTCTGTGAAATGTATCATTAAGTACTTGAGAAGGACTAAGGATATGTTTCTAGTCTTTAGAATGGAGAACTCCAGGTTCAGAATTTACAGACTCAGACTTTATGTCTGATATAGATGATCGAAAGTCGACATCTGAAAGTTTATTCATTTGCAATGATGGTACAGTTAGCTGAAAAAGTTCAAGCAGACGGTAATTGCTGATTCCACCATAGAGGCAGAGTATATTGCTGCATCAGAAGCTGTGAAGGAGGTATTTTAGTACAAGAAGTTTACCGCAGAGCTTGGAGTGATGTCATCGGATGCCATCCCTCTTTACTATGACAATAATGGTGCCATAGCCCTAGCTAAGGAGCCAAGGTCTCACCAGAAATCCAAGCATATCGAGCGGCGATTCCATTTGATCCATGATTATCTCGAAAAAGATTATGTCGAGGTTAAGAGAGTCGACTCCATAGACAATGTGGCAGACCCACTGACAAAGCCATTAGGCCAGCAGAAGATCGAAGCCCACCTTGAGAAGATGGACTTAGATATGTAGCCAATTGACATTAGGTCAAGTGGAGTTTGTTAGATGTGTGCCTAGATGCCAGATTGGCTGACACGTTCCTCTACAAATGTAAAGGCAAATTTATAATTTTGACTATAAATAAATAAAAGGATTATTCTACTATCACATTGTGTACATTATGTCTGTGATACATCCTTTGAGTTAGTAGGAATGTTAATTCATATTTTCAAGAGCTGAAAATTTAAGACATGAATTTACATAACTAACTCATAAACAGCTCCTGACCATAGGATCATCACGAGGATGGTGATCAATCCAAAAGGTTGGTGTATGATCGTTTCCTAAAGTAGATGTGTCTTGAGTCTATGGTGTGGAGACACCGGAGCGAGAGTACAGATATTCATTGAGAACGAGAGTACTAAGCGTGACCACCTCGAGCAGTCATAAAGAAATCTACCTTCTCGTCGATGACTAGCTCGATGCTGCAGCTGTGTATCTAGTTTTTTGACCTGAGGTACATCGACAGTTCACCTTGAGTGTGTTATAGTTTGACTACATCATAACTCAATCTCCTACCATTCGAAACCCTGAGGTGTATGTTGGCTGTAGCATATTCATTGTAGGAACTAGATCGCACCAAGAAGGGATCTATCAACCTCGGTAAATGAGAAAAGTAGTCCTATGATGATCGAAAGATCGAGTCCTTAAGCCCATGGCCATGGAAGAGTGAAATAATGGAAAAGAATTTTCCATTGGGTTTCACATCGGACTCGGATCAATCAATTGATTCATATGACTGATGTTGGATTTGATGAGTTTACCTTAACCCTAATTCAGTCGGGACTCATGATAGAGGAACTCAATCACACAGGTAGCTGCATTGAGAGGTTCATCTTCATTTCTGATGGGTTGCCACCATACACTGCTAGGTGTCACTGATAGATTTTGGGAGTAATTAGAATGATTTTGTTGATCGATCATTCTAATTATCTGAATCAGAAGAGTTCTGATCCATCGAAAGGAGTTTCGATGATGTCGATGATGAGATCACGACATGTCTCATTACCATACAAAAATGAATCTAACTAGGTCACACAAACAAGAGTTAGAGTCTAGATGTCATCAATTGAACTAGCCCAGTTTGATTGATTTGGATTAGATCCAATTAGGTTTAAGAAAATCGTGTTAGCATACGATTGAGCCTAACTTTCTCCTCGTATAATCTTTTCTATCTCGACTGAGCCAAATATGATTTGACTCACCCAGAGAACCTTGAGAAGATTTTTCTCAGTCTGACTAGAGCTAGTCCAGCTCAAAAAAGTCTTATCTTAATTCATGAGATGAATTTAAGACAACACCTGCTAATTCCTGTCACCTGCCATTTTCGTTTTAGGTCATCGGTCAAACGTTGACCCATGGATCTTGGACTGAAGGCCACTTGACAAGAGGTCATTGGAGAGTTTTTATGGTGTGTCCACCTGCTAATTTTACCCTCAAAGTGGATGCCATAATCAGATATGACGTGTGCCCCAAGTGGATAAGGATAGAGTCCCATGAGATGAGGACTCTATGCCTTGATCGACTCAAACTGTTGGGTGCCAATCTCACTGTGTTTATCCAGTGTTGGCACCAACAGTAGGAGGGTTTGGTGGGATTCTTATCTGATATGATCAAATGACATCATTCCATCAATTAAAATTTTTTCAAAATTAATTAAAATTTTTTGATTGATCGAATGATGTGGCACTGTATGGCGCAGCAAGGTCTATTTAAATCCTGTCTGCGCCTAGGGTTGTGAGAATCTACTCAATACCCAGCAAAAATATGAAACCTCTCCACTTCTCTATGCCCCCTTTACTCCTCTCCCTCCCCTCTTCACATCCAAGAGGTTGGGCATCCATCTGGTGCTTGTCCAAGGCGTGGTGGCTCCTTGATCAGGAGGCTGCAGTAATCTGTCGAGAAACTGCTGCTCCAGCTTTAGAAGCTTTTTTGAAGAACTTTCAGATCAGATCCAGATCTAATTTTTGAAGTGAAGATTTGTAAGGAGAAGATGATCTAGATCCTACTCAAGTGGATACCGGTAGAGGTCAGGTGACTGCGTGGCTATTTTAGAACCTCGGGCATTGCTGCGATCATCTACAGGGTAATCTAGTTATCCTAGAGGTATTTCTCTATTGCTCATATTTTTATATTTAATTTTAGATTTAATATCAGATAATAAAAATTAGTTCTAATAGATCTTAGATCTGAAATAATCGTAGGATATTTTTTTTGTAATATTCCACCCCAGATCTCATTTGATCTAAAAGATCCTACAAGGAAAAAGCCAGTTTTTCCTTCACCATCAACTTACGAATGGGATCGAATTGACTTTCAACTTTGAATTTAAATCTATTTTAACTCTGTTTTTTATCCCATTTGATCTTTTTAAGCCTGCAGATTGGGCTCTTCATGTTGGTACACCTTTTTTCTGTAAAATATATGAAAAAATATTAATTTTAAAAGAATAAAAATAATTTAATCTATAAATTAATGTTTCTATGGATAAATTTATGCACTTATCATACCCCCCAAATTATTTATTGCTAGTCTCTTAGCAATGCAATATAATTTTTTTTTTTGGACAATATTTCATTAAGATCATCTTTTACAAAAGTAGACATAGGATTGAAAGTTAAAGAGTTTAAAAGTATCACTAACTAAATATTGAGTTTTAGAAGTAAATTTTATAGTTAGTACAATTAGTAACTTCTTTAGAATACATCTAAAAATCTATAGCACTTGTGTTTGTGATGACCAACTTAGCATTTGAGTGCTGGTTTATAAAAGACAAATGTATTTTTTCTTATCATCTTATTTTGATTAATTTTCTATACACCCCCAAATAAAGTTCATGAACTAAGATAGTTTTCATAATGCCTCTTTTTTTTTTAGTGCTGAGCATCCTGATCTTTCCTTCATCGTTTGATACGAACCTCCACACTTGACTTAGGTGTAAAAATCTGATTACTAAGCTTAGAGCAATCCACATATACTCAGTATTTTGTACTTTTATTTTAGATAGGTAGCTTTTTTCTTAAATTCAAATTTTTGGTTGGAGTGTATATTAATCATCAATTTTAAGTGATAATTGAATCCTCAGTTGGCCTTATAATCAGTATCTATTTTGCCTTGTTAGTATGCATGTGCAGTTAGAAGTGCTAATAGCCTTTAGGTGATCTAAGTAAATCGCTAAAAGTCTGTCCAACTATTTTACTCCTTAACTCGCTATAGTTATTTGCAAATACTTTCTAACTCTTATTATTCTTTTCCTACTCTATTTTGCTCATAATTCTCTTTCTTGGAATATATTTTATTCAAAATTAAATTTTTTTAATTTTAAATATTTTCAAGAGATATATTTTTTCAAAATTTTTTAAAAATATTTGTAGAAAATTTTTTCTACCTCTAAATTTAAATATCATTATCTCTAATGAAAGAAGAAAGAAAACACAATGTAAAAAAGAAAAAGAAAGATGTCACCTGATGAATATGTATTTTTTGTTGAAGGTGATCTGATGCGATGTTGGCTTGAAAGTCTGAAGCTTGAAGATTGATATCTCTATTTGTTCAATAAAAAAGATATTAGTTCAAAGAAATTGGGTTGCCTCCTAGAAGTGCTAAATTTAACATCTTCAGCTAGACTTTTATTAAGACGATGATTTTTATTAAGGCTATACCTAAGAGATTGGGTTGTCTCTCAAAAAATGCTAAGTTTAACGTCTTCAGTCAGACATTAAAAGAGTGTCTATCTTATTCCTATCCGAATCATAATATAGGTCTGTAATTTCCTATGTGATTTGGACTCTTCCTCAAGTTATTTTCTACTTGAGACCATTATGTGACTCATTCTCCTGATAACTAACAATTCTTCCTCTATAATTGGATCTAGATATAACTTAAGTATTAGTCGGGGTTTTAAGAAACCTAGATCTATGTACTCGATGTGCTGAGGGAGTATTTCTGGATCCCCTATTGTTGCCTCTTCCTTTTTAAAGAGAGGTTCAACCAGTGTCATGAGGGATTCAACAACTAATTTTAGTTTTAGCTGAGTGTAATGGTCACTAGGTGTGGATACCTCATTATTATTATCACTTCGGGTATCTCCTCCAATTCCTCAGACCTAAATGTTCTCAACTGATCGAACTGGGCTTTAAGTTTTAGACCATTTTGAGCTCTAGGGTCAATCTCTAGTTGGCTTGGTAATCTACCCTCTTCTAGTTTACTAACCGCTATAGCTGATTGGCCCAATTGTTTAAATAACTGGTCAGTGATTTGCATAAAATTATTGAGAGTATTTTTAATGTCTGAGGTTGATTACGCTAAGACATCTAAACTCTTTTCTAATGTGTTGACTCCTTTCTCAAGATCTAAACCTAGTTGATGATTTAGTGTTTGGTTGGGCCTTAGATAGGATTGATAAAAATTGTGGACTCCTAATGTTGCATCTTGTGACCATGTAAAATTGGGATGACTTTCTGATCTTGGATTATAGGTTGGTGTATAAGGTTCATTTATGTAGCTTTTATTGAATGCACTCTCCTGTATGAACTCAATTTGGGTTGGGTTCATCAAATAAGGACACTCCTCCACAACATGATCTGATGCATCGCATCCAATGCACATGGGTGCTAACACTTGATTAAATTGGATATGTCTTTCAAATTCTAAGGCTTCAATTCTATTGGTCAAAGTTACAATTCTAATGTCTTCAGACTCCTTTGAATAAATATATGCATCTTCAATTTCAGTGAATGTAGGATGCATGTTAATCGTTTGAGGGTCAATTATAAAATTATTAGCTGAGGATCTAATTCTAGATAGTTGGACAGAGCTAATCGAATAACACAGGTCCAGCAGGATTCTAGGTTGTCTATTAGAATCTATTTCTTCCTCAGTGACCTTATAGATTTATAGGCTTTAGATAGTGTCTGGCAATCGTTGTTTTGTCTTAGTAGAAATTTTTTAAATTTTTAATTTTTTTTATTTTAATATATGAGAGAAAAGGTGGAAAAGAAGAAGAGTCCTAGAGATAAGAGTCCTAAAGGGTCCTAGACTGATAGATGAGAGAGTTTTAGTTAGATTTAACTTTTAAAAGCAAGCAAGTTATCAAACAAATTAAAACTCTACATAGGGTTATTCTAATTCTAGACAACTCCTAACTGCCAAAATTGCCTTTGAACCCTCTAAATTCACAATCGACTAACAAAATCGGCCAGATAAGTGTAAGATCGGTGGGAGGCTCTCTATGCTTTCATAATGGATCTAATTAGATAACTACCTTTCTTCGAAACATAGTTCCTGAATCACTTTCCTAGATATCGACAGGCTAACCAACTTGAACTTGGTCCAACTCTGGGGTTTTCTTGTCCTAATGAGCTCGGATGTCCCTAGAGCTGGCGTCCAATCAATTTTATTTAAGGGTTAGGTTATGTAGATGCAAGGAAGTGATTTATGGGTTAAGAAAAAATGATCAAATTCCCACCTTATCTGATTAATGGGTGATGTCCTTAAAATATATTATGAAAATGTAATGCAAAGAAAGAAAGGTGACTAAATAAAGTGAAAGATTTTTAAAGTTTAGGTGTTTCTTTACATTAGTTAAATCTTATGTGATTAATATTTTTTATATTAATCTAATTATAGAAACTAAAGTAAATATTAAGTTTTGAATACATTAGTGAGTTATGAAAGAAACGAAGAGATCCAACTAAAAAGAAATTAAATTAACAAATAAGAAAAGAAAACTTATGCGATCTAAATATAATGTGAGAATTCTGATCTATGTTGGAGATAGAAAATTAACTAAGCAAATAAAGCAACAATTAAAGGAGAAATCTAAGAATTAAAAATAATAATTTTTTTTTATGCAAATCCAAATCTATCCTAGGACAATCATACAACGTAACTTTCTGTTACGCCAGGATAATCTTATGTCAAGGCAGATTTTAATTTGATTAAAATAACTAAAATAAGATAGAAAAAATTACTAAAACTAAAACTAAAAGTATGAAAAATAAGAATTTGAAATATAATTTAAACACACCAAATCTCTGACAACGATGCCAAAAACTTGATGTGTCTTAAATTTACCGCAAGAGCACGATGTACAATGTTGCACATCCGACGAGTATGGATCGATCTCATGAAGAATTGAATTTAAAAGTATATTCAAATACTTTCTCAGATGAGCTTTAAAGAAAATAGAGGAGAGATTGTTTGTTGAATTGCAAACTACCAAAGCAATAAATTAATCAAATATAAAGATAAATTATCTAAAAGCTCTAGGATTTTTGAATCTACTAGACCAATAAATTAGAGAACTTTCATATGGTTTCTCTTATAATGTCTCTTGATTAAAGTGTAAAATATGAACAAGCATGAATCATGAAGAGATTTAACTCAACTATGATTCATCAAGTATTTTACTTTCACCCTAATTAAGAGACTCTTTTTTTCTCCACTTTTCTTATATTATCCAAGTATGGACTATGAAGGAATTCTGACCCAACTATACTCCATCAAAGTTTTCATAAGGAAAGAGAAGAAAGAGTTTAAAATTTGTGAGCTTTCTACCAATCATCCCCTCTTGCACCGATCTAGCATGGCGTATGAAGGAATTCTGATCCAACGATAGTTCATTAAATCTCTTGACAAGAGAGATGAAAGGAGAAGGTCTCTAAAAATTAAAAGCTCAAAAAAAAATTCAAAAGAGAAGGCTTCTATTCATGATCTAGCTTCATCACAAACTCCAGAGGGATTGCTTAGCTAGACATAGTTGATTTCAAGCCAGAAATAAAATAAAATAAAATAAAATCTAATTCTACTTACTGAAATTTAACTTACGAAAATTAAAAATTACATAATTAAAAGGTACAAAAATTTAAACTACTCTATTACAGAAATTAAAATTGTAGAAATTAAATAGAACAAAAAGAACTCATTTATTGCTGAATAAAAATTTTGATACAATTTTTTTTTTAATTTCTAACCCATTAACGAGGCTTAGAATTGGAACAGAAAATAAAATAAAACTTTCTTACAGAACCTAGCTTTTTTCCCTCTCTTGGCTTGAGGCGGTGGAAGAAAGTGAGAATAAGATGGTTAAAAAAATTTAAAAGATGGGTATGCCTACCTATCACATAGCCCCTACAAGAATTTTGGTGTGGAGAGAGAGATTCTATGAATAGAGCTTTTAGACTTTATTAATAGATGTTAGGAGGAAAGAAGCTTTTGTTTGTTTAAGATGTGGAATTAAAAAAATTTTAAATATTTTTTTCATACGGCCCCATTCTTTCCTTGACGTGAACACTTGGTTCCTCGCTCGCATCTAGCATCTAGCTAGCCATTTCCTTGCGCGTAAGCCCATGACCCGTTCAAATCACACTCCAGCCAACTTCATGGACCTCACACACCCAGGTGAATTGAGTTTGAATTCTGATCACCCTCGTAAAGCCACCAACAGTGCAACTTGTGCAAGAGCTCAGCTTACCACCAACAGTCAACACCCGAAAGGACCTGCATAACTAGAACGATGGAAGACCGTTAGACTTAATATTTTTAAAGAGATTTAGATTTAGGTCTCATCTTTAATTAGTTATAATAGTTATGACTAACCTAGTGGCATGGGCTAGCTCAAATCATAAGGTAACCCAATTCAAAACTTAATCACCCAAGTTGGCTAGGCAACTGTGATCGTTGTGAGGATTCCAGATGCTTACCTCAGACACTATTTGTTCATGGCTAGGTAAGCATGATTCCAATTAAAAATCATGATCCAGACTTACCTTATACACCAATTAGTCAATAAGAATTGAATAGGTCAGCCTAGACTCGAGCTCGAACCACTAAGCCAAATTAGATCTTTAAGTTGATCAATAACATATGGCTGTTGATCGATCTGACCAAACTATAACTACTTGGGTTAATCATAAGCACACTTGATCCAGTCCTAATCAATTTTTGATTCGGTTTGATCAATCACTCAAACTAGACCTAATTGAGCTACCCACACCCATAATCCCATATTTTATGCAATGAAATTAAATCTTAAATTCTCAATTTTTGGATCTCTTCATTTCATATCTTAATTTTTAATTAAGTGCATTATGAATATGGGTTTAGTTTAGATGTCAAAATAATTTCAAATCTAAACTATATTTCATTGTATCTCATACAAATTTGCTATCTACAAAAATGAGTCGACTCACCTCGGACTTGAGTCGACTCATCACAGTGGGTCAACTCAACTTTGAGACTGAGTTGACTCATCGTGACGAATAAAAATCTGTAAGCCTCAGTCTACACAATTGAGTCGACTCATCAGCAAACTGAGTCGACTCATCAGTGTCTTGAGTTGACTCAACAAGGACTGAGCCAATCAACAGGCATACCAGCCGCAGATTTCAATATTTCACAACATCTATGCATCGTTAAAGTTCTAGTTTAAGCATGAAAATATTTTTTAGATCTAAACAACTTAAACATGCACCATAAAACAAAAGATCCTAGAATTTTTAGATTTAAAATTTTACAAAAAATTAAGTTTTTTCTCTTTTCATTATTCTTTTTCATGAGACATCATAAGCGACACCTCTACACGCCATAAGAGAATCCATCGATTGGGTAAGAGAAAGACTTTAATCCCTACTTTCTCTTATGATCAGACGGTCATGGTGATGTATCCAATCCAAGTACTAGGCTATTAAGAAAACAATCTAAATCTACATATCTCATATGCATCATTAGAACTATATATCTCATATGCAAAAACATGCTGATCCAATCTAAAACTCCTTTTAGATCTACATTCAACTTCAAATCTCATCTGAATAAGATCTAATTTTGATCTATGATCACATCAAATCTAACTCTGATACTAGTTAAAGGATCGAATCACACACCGGATGGATCAGAGTTAGAGGCAGCAAATTTTAAAACTTTTAATCTTGTGATGCTTAGATCTAAATCAAAACACAAGTAAAAAGACAGCATGCAAAAAGATTATTGTGATAAATCATTTATCACCTTGCACGGGTAGATGAACACTGTAATCCAAAAAAATATGGATCTGAAGGAGATTTGCTGTTGAGCCACGCACGTGCCCAGCCTCTATAGGTTTCTACCAGGATCAACCTTGGATCATCCTTCTTGATAGTCTTTTTTGACTTTCGATCAACACTTGATCTTCTTCCCTCGATCTCAATACTTGAAACTTTTTTGGCATAAGAGAAACTAGCCTAACAATCTTAAGCATGAGGAGATGTGGATGCTCAACTCTTTGGACATTGGACAGAGTAGAGAGAGAGAGGAGGCATGGACTCAGGGAGAGGTTATGAAAATCTGATTTTCATCTTTTTGCAAACCCTAAAGGCATCCCATTTTATAGACCCTTGATTCAAATTCGAAATTCAAACAAAATGAGATAAAATAGTTAGTTGTTATCTCATAATAATATATTCCCTTTATTCAGATTTTTTTCTCAAGAAAAACTCATTTAAAAGGGAATGTCATCTCTCTCAAACAGGTAGGTGAAGTGGGCGCCAACACTTGGCAACCACTTGTCCTCATCCAAGCAAGTTGAAATCACATGCCCCTCTCACTTCTCCATGCAATTCCATATGCCATGCACATGATGCGTGTTCTCCTCTTGATCTCATCCAAAGGTGGCATGCACCCTACTTGATTCTTTCCAAACAAATCTGCATCAAGTCATGGGAGAAAAAGACAAAATGAGCCAACTAATTGGCTCGACCCAATCCTATTAAGGCACCCAATATGATATCCCTCTTGACCCAAATAGATTAGGTAAGGATTAAGGCTGTTGATTTGATCTAAATCTTATCTAATAATGAATCAAGTCTAGAGAAAAATTTGGATTTAACCATATGCTAGCATGGTGCACATAAGTCCAATAGGATTTCACCAAATCCTAATCCAATTGTGACTTCACAAGCCTAATTGGATCAATCTAAGATTAAATCTCTTATTATGTGATCCCATAGGTTCAATTCTATCTGATAGTGAGATATACCAAGATCTCCATCATAGTATCATTGAAACTCCTTTCAATGAATGAAACAATTCCAACTCACACCCATCAAGGATCATCGATCCGAAATGATCCCAGCGAGCTCTCACAATCCACCAGTGACATCTAGCAATATGTAGTGGCAAGCCAATAAAACTAAAGGAATGAATCTCTAGATATAGTTACCGTATGATTCAGCTCTTCTATCATGAGTTCCAACAGGACAGATGTTAAGGATAACTCATCAAACCTCATTCCTACATATGTTAGAATCAATCGATTCGAGTTCGATGTAAAATCTTATGAAAATATCTTTTCATCATTCACACTACCATGGTCATGGGCTTTAGGATTCAATCTCATGATCTACATTCTTCTACCGAAGTTAATAGATCTCATCTTGATGCAATCCAATTCATACAATGAACATACTACAGCCAACATACATCTCCAGGCTTTATAGGACTAAGAGATCGAGTAATAATGTAGTCAAACTATAACACCATCAAGGTGAATTGCCGATGCACTTCAGGTCAGAGAACTAGACACACTACTGCAACTACAAGTAAGTCACCGATGAGAAGGTAGATATCCTTAGGACTACTTAAAATTGATCACGCTCTGTACCTTTATTTCTAACAAGTACTTATACTTTTGCTTCGATATCTCTATACCATAGATTCAAAACTCATTTATTCGAAAAAAACAATCATGCACCAAACTCACCATCTCCGTGATGGTCCTACGATCGAGAGCAATTTATGGTTAACTAATAATAACACATGTCTCAAATTCTCAACTCTTGAGAATATGTGTTATCATACTGATTCACCTAATGGATGATTCATAGACATAATAAACCCAAATATGAATGGATAATAACCTAAATTTTATTAATATAAAAGTTAATTTTATAAATCACGCTCTAAGAAAGTTTTACAAGTGTCGGTCAATTTGACTTCTAGGACATACATCTAAAACTTTCTATACTCAACTTATCCTTTGTGCTATATCTTTAACACTCGGCCTATGTTTTATAATACAAATAAGGTCTTCAAGTATTTGATACTTCTCATCCTTACCCCAAGTCATGACATCATATATAAGTACTTGATTGATCCATGACTCTTGACTATTGGCCTAGATGTGGTGTAAAAATGTCTCTTATATCTCATCAACTAAAAATTAAGAAGGTGATGGGATATACTTGGCACCATATCCATCCCTAATCCATTAGCTAAAGGGTTCCCTGCACGTGCTGAAATTTTATCAAGATGAATGTTTGTAGTTTTAGGAGGATGATGGGATATACCTTGTACCGTATCAATTATATTGATATTAAACTCCTTGTAGCTTATTTCATAGTCTAGTGTACCACCAATGCATTCCTATGAGGGGTAGCATCCTAATAATGAAAAGCTTCAAAGATATATGATGGTAGAACACACTATTTCTCTCGCTACAAGAAAAATTAAATGTTGCAACTGATATACTGATCGCAAAATACTCAAAATCGATCACAAATCAATTTTGCGATCAATTTGCGATCAATTTTTTTTAGTCACATAATTCTTTGTCACAAATATTTTGCGATTGATTTTTTCAGTCACAAAATTTTGTGGTCGATGTTGCAACTGACTAAATAAAAGATAATTGGTTGCTAAATTAAAAAAATAATAAAATCAATCATTTAGCGATCAATTTTGTGATCATTTTTTTATAATTTTTTATTTAAATAATTATTTTTTTTGTGATCAATTTTTTGGTCACAAAATTAATATAAATTTTTTTAATTACATTTATGATCGAATAATTGATCATAAAAAAAATATTTTTTTAAAAATATTTTATTATTTTTTTAATAAATCAACTGTAAAATCTTTGCAACTGATTTTTCGATCATAGAATCGAATTATAAATTTACAACCGAATAATCAATTGTAAAAAAGAATTATTAAAATATTTTTTATTATTAAAACATCAATAATAAAAGTGGTCATAAATTATTTTTAATATTTTAATCTAATAAATCAGTCATAAAATCAATCGTAAATTAAATTTAATACTTTTTATTTTCAAAAATAGATTGTAAAATATAGTTTTTGATATTAAAAAAATATTTATATTCATTTAATTTTCATCTATGAAAGAATCTGATATTTAGCAAATATTTAATGTACCAAATATAAATAATCTCATAAATGTCAAATATATTTCATAACTTAAATAGTCAACATAATTCAACATAATATCCATGCATATCCAAAACAAACCATAACAAACATAAATCTAGTAATGATCCTCCTCTTCCTCCTAATCAGCATTATCATCATGCTCCCTAGCTAGATCTGTAGGTTGAAACTATGGTCTTGATGCCTGAAAGGTCAGATATTGCTGAAAACCTGTAGATGCCTGGAAGTTCATCTTGACCATCTCATGCCGTAACTTGCTATTGATTTACAATTATTTTTTATTCTATTTCATCCTTCTTCTAAGTTCATCCCTTTCATGTTCTACAGATTCTACCTGAGCATTCCAATCAATTGCGTGTTACTAAAATTCTGGGCTTTGCATCCATTTTGATGATGATGATGAACATTGACCATGATAATGTGATGGGCCTGCCAATACAGTGGACTTCAATATTAGGCCATAAATTCATCCTTTCTTCTTTCTACCAACAGTTCGAATCCACACATCCAACTCTAATGAAGGAGGTTGCTATTCAGATGCTCTCTGAGATTGTGCATCTTCCATATTATGTGTAAATTCATCCTGCCATAGAAAATATTTCAAATTAGTAAGAAAACAATTAATATGATAATCATCTTGGAAATCAATATATCAAAACAACATGATTGTCCCAATCAGAAACCAAACCAATAGGAATTATCTAAAGATGTCAATGGGTTGGACCGGCATGGCATGGTTACTATACATTTCGGGCCCGGCACGGCCCAATAACATTGTGTGTGCCATGCTAGACCAAGGTTTTTAGGCCCATGCCATAGCATGGCACGACACGGTTGGTGAACATGGCATGGCATGGCATGATGATCCGTGGGCTGAAATGGCACAGTACCAACCAATAGGAATTATCTTTGCAAGGAACCTCAAATTAGAAACCAACCAATAGAATTTATCCTTGCAAGGAACCCCAAATTTGTGTCCAAATTTGTTTCCAAATTTGTATAGATTAAATATTGATATCAATATCTATTTTGTTATTTAATGGAACTAAAATAATCATAATTGTGATAAATTATTACTTACGCTTATATGCTCTGATCTCTTATCCGCCCAACTCTTATCCTTCTTCTGATGGGTGTGCACAAAACAGCTGAGATGGACTTGGCACAACACCAAACTGCAAGGCCTACAATATTTTAAAAGATACAAAACATCAACACTTATAAAAACTAATATTTATTGACTATTATAACTATGCGTGAAATATGAATTATAAAAATAAATGCTACACTTAACCATGTTCTGCCTGTGCTGAGATAAGGTAATGGAGCCACCAATATGAAGTGAAGCCCCAACCCTCCATAATCGGAAGCTCAATTTTGTTTAGCTTTTGCAGTACATTTCTCCTTATATTTGGTAGTACTCCAATATTGACATAATCTGTCCTACACAGAATCTCCAAGCCAAGGTGGTCTCTCCATATGCTTGCGAGCTACCAAAAATATTTTTCAATCGAGCTGCATCATGCATCTCAAAATTTCTTTTGGCCTGTCGATCATCCGATGGTATAAATCTATACTTCTTCTATAATAAATATGGTCAAATAAGTTAAATCTTAAAGAAAAGACATGGATAATAAAATAAAAATATAAATGTCATTACTTGCCTTGAACTCAGCAAACCACATATCTCTAACATGTTGAGGTATTCCTTTTCAAGTTGGCCAAGGCTCTCCAAAGTGACTCTTTATGACGTCAACAACAGCATGTGTGGCCGTGTGGGAGGGCAAGAAGCTGTAAATATCATAAATAATTAATTAGGATGTAATAATTAATCATTTTGATCAAGTAAATATGATATTCTAAAATAAATTTTTTATTTACCCATCTCCATCAAGGATGAAACTATCTTGCCATCACTAGTATGTGTCTCTTTCTCTGTAGCATCCTGAGAACAGCTAGATTCTGGATTAGTAGGATGGACAGAAGAAGATGCTGAGTGGACAGGAGGTAATCTAGAATGTACATAAGATGCTCCAAGACGAATAGGAGGTGCTTCGGTATATAAAAAAGGTGACTGTATAGAAGGCACCGCAGTGTGAGATGATGGGGTGAAAAGACTACGGTATGCATGCCACCCAGACTGTGGATACATGGCATCAAGTGGTGAATCAGCAAGAGGTGCTGAATAGATACCAGGCATCAAAGGTGGTGGGGTCAAGTGTGGTGCTCTAGGAGTGGTGGTCAGTGGTGGGATAGTCGCTGCTTCCTTGAGCGACCCTTACCAAAGGTGGTTCCTTTTCCATGATTTGCATCTAACATCTACAATAAAAGTATTATTAACAATTGCAATAAGTAAATAATCAAAAATTTTTATCATAAAAGTAATGAAATAGATGAAATCAAAATCATAGAATAACTAACCACAGTGACAAAGTTTCAAACTATTCATCATCATCTTCAAGATCATATTGGTCTTGATCTTCATTGTCATTTTTTGAATCATGATCATTGAAATCAAATTCTTCTTCCTCCACATCTTCTTCCTCATCTATATCTAACTATATCCCTCAACTTCCTTAAAACCACCTTCATTGTCTCTTAAATTTTCAAATGGATCATCATTTATTATGGTATTGATACGGGACACGGCATTATCTTGGTGAGCAACCTCCAATGTATATCGATCATCTACTGTACCTCTTGGTTTGATCTTGATGACAACCCACCATTCTACCTTATCCTTTATCTTTTCAGGATAAGGTACATAGTATACTTGAATTGTATTTTTTGCAAATATAAAGTGATCAAACTTTGCATACCTTCGAATATGTCGAATCTCTACAATTCTATATTATTTGTGCATCTTCATACCGCGATTCATTACCATATCAAACCATTCACAATTAAAAAGCACCAGCCATTTCATTGGTTCTCCTGGATACTCTAACTAGACCACCTCCTTAAGGATGCCATAATAATAATTTTCTTCCTCGCCGTGATCAGAACCCTTAACGCACACCCAATTATTAATAGTTTTTTTGCCCACACTCCATTCTTTTGTGTGAAATTTGTAACTATTGACAAAGTAAATAGGCCATGTATGAACATTTCTCTTAGGACCCTATGCTAAATCATGCAAATACTGACTTTGTACCAAGTTATCTCGATTGGGGACCTATTCATGATAAAGCAAACAAACCATTAATAAGTTAATAATTTAGGTGACATACACTGATATCACTCCTCAGGAGCATAAGTATACTTACATAAGGTCCAAACCAATATGGAAACTCAAATGCAATCCTGGCATTAATGTCTTTGGCACTGATATTTGGTGTGGACACTTATAAATATTAAACAAAATATCTAACAATAATAGTCTTATTAGCAATGTATTCATTAATAGGATATGAAGTTAGTTATCAAAGCTAAAATTTATACTTACTCAATATATGGTTAAACCTCATCATAATTAAGTAAGACATGTAAGTGTGCAACAGCTAGTTTTCTATCATTCAGATATCGACTTTTACAAGTTCCAGATAGGCATCCTGGTTGATTAAAAATTGATATAGTTGGTTGGATTATCTCATCTTCACCCCCATCATCATTTCGTCCAACTCTATTTCTTATTGATTATACATGAGAGTCAAAATAATAGGAACAAAAATGAAAAGTCTCTTGGCACAAGTATACCTCGCATATGGAGCCTTCCACACGAGCTTTGTTCTTAACCATTTGTTTTAACTTATCGAGAAACCTACAACCATTAAATTATATTGATTCTATTAATATCTAAATATTAATGCACCATATTAGTGTTATATAAAAATAAATTAATAATTGCCTCTCAAATGGGTACATCTATCGATATTGAACGGAGCCATCTACTCTTGCTTCATATGACAAATGAATAGGTAAGTGCTCCATTAAGTCAAAGAATCTAGATGGAAAGATACGTTTCAATTTGTATAGTATAACAACAATATTTTATTCCATCTGCAACAAGTCATTCTTCCATAATACTATTGAGCACAAGTTCTTAAAGAACTGACTTAACTCAGTTATGAGCTTCCACACCCGTTCTGGTAGTGCACTAAAGGCAATTGGTAGCAAACGCTCCATAAACGCATAACAATCATGACTTTTCATCCCAAATAACTTTTTTTTCTCTCAAATTTACACATCTACTCAAGTTGGAGGCATAGCCATTAGGCATTTTTAACTCACTGACCCATTTGCATATAGTCCTTTTCTGCTCCATGGTGAAGGTAAATTTTGCTTTCAGTTTTGTTGGTGCAAAAATCTGCTTGCGCCGGAGAAGCTGGAGTCGGAGAAGCCGCGGTCGCCGCCGGGACCTGCAAGGGAAGTCTAAACCGGAGGTGGGGTTGCTCCGGCAAGACCCTCCGACGCTCAAGTCAGTTCTCTGCCTCAACAAGAATGGAGTGCTCGAACAGAAAATTTAGCAGAGTTTTGGGATAAGAAAATGAGCTTAGAGAATAACGTATCTGAGTCTCCCTTTTATAGGCGGAGGGGGCAACGGATTGATGGCGACATTTGTAACCGTCTGGTAGTGGGCCGCCCATGGTCAGGAGAATTTATTGCGAAAGGTAGTGGGGTAGACCCGTGGCTATTGTCATAGCCTGCCACGTAGGGCCTGTTACAGGTAGTGGAGCGGCGTCCGTTGCCGCTAGTTGTCAGCGAGTAGTGGGATCGTGCAGCACCTGCCGCAGGGAGCGGAGCAGAATCGTGGCCGTTGACACAGCCTGTCAGAGGGTAATGGAGCCGCGCGGAATCCACTACAGGAAGTGGAACAGGATCATGGTTGTTATTGTGATCTGCCAAGGGGTGCGGATCTGTTGATCGAGGCTCGGCAGCGGTCGGAGTCCGGCCTCTGTAGAAGTCCGGGAAGGGTCCTCCTTTCGGTTGGGGTCGTAGGTGGAGTCCGGCTCCCGTAGGAGTCTGGACGGAGCTTACCTGTAGTGGATACTGAAAGCGAAACCCGGCTCCCGTAGGAGTCCGGGCGGAGCATTCTGCAATCAAAGTTAAAGATGAAGTCCGGCTCCCGTAGGAGTCCGGACGGAGCTTACCAGTAGCTGATACTGAGGGCGGAGCCCGGCTCCCGTAGGAGTCCGGGCGGAGCCGAGCTGCTCGAAGTCGAAGGCGGAGCCCGGCTCCCGTAGGAGTCCGGGCGGAGCCGAGCTGCTCGAAGTCGAAGGCGGAGCCCGGCTCCCGTAGGAGTCCGGGCGGAGCTGAGCTGCTCGAAGTCAAAGGCGGAGCCCGGCTCCCGTAGGAGTCCGGGCGGAGCTGAGCTGCTGTTGATATCGAAGGCGGAGCCCGGCTCCCGTAGGAGTCCGGACGGAGCTGAGCTGCTCGAAGTCGAAGGCAGAGCCCGGCTCCTGTAGGAGTCCGGGCGGAGCCGAGCTGCTCGAAGTCGAAGGCGGAGCCCGGCTCCCGTAGGAGTCCGGGCGGAGCCGAGCTGCTCGAAGTCGAAGGCGGAGCCTGGCTCCCGTAGGAGTCCGGGCAGAGCTGAGCTGCTGTCGATGTCGGTGGTGGAGCCCGGCTCCCGTAGGAGTCCGGGCGGAGCTGTTCTGTTCCGTCGTCGATTCTGCTGGGGGTTTCGGCTGTGGGTATTTTATACCCAACACTAGTCCCCCTACTTCCGAGTTTGAATTTCAGATGAAGGAAGTACAGAGAGAGAGAGATGGGTACGGCCGAAACCATCCCTTCGAATCTTGCGCACTGCCGCCTCCAGATATTTTGGCACTTAATGTGCATACGTCAGAGCCTGCTTTTTGGTGAAGGTGACCTGAAGAGTCTTTTTGAAACCCCTGTTGAAGCGCGATCCCAAGCGCCGTGCCACGGGAATTTACGAGCGATCAACCCTCGATAGCAATGAAGCGGATAAGCGTGACACGTGGCACACACCAGCTGGCCCAGGAATACACGCCGCCATAACTGCGTCAGGATTCGTCTGCTATTTAAACCCCTCAGTCCTTTCATGGCCTCATCCTGGCGCTTTTCTTTCCCCTGAGAGTCTTGCCTCCCTCGCACCAGTCCTTGCCTCCTTTAGCCCCCCAATTCTTCTCTGAGGGTTTCCACACCATGTCCTCTACTCTGGAGGCTATTCTTGAGGGGATTTTTAGGGCTTGGAGGAAGGTGAGGAGGAGAATGGCGGCCGGTGAGAATCTCCGTCGTTTTAAAAGGGGCCCGGGGAAGAATTCCTTCAACAACAGGGGTTTAGTAACGGGGGCTGTCGGTGAAGTTGTTCTGCCCGTGAATTTTGGAGCAGCAAGGTGGGGTGATACCGATCAAGAGGGCAGAGCTGCCGTCATAAGCCATGACGGGATCCTTGACGCCGTCGGGGCCGAGGGACCGGAGGCGGTCGGCATCGATGGCGAGGCAGTGGAACTTGTTGCGGGGACGGTGGAAGTAGCGCATGCCGACCTTGCCGGAGCAATTTGGGTGGCGGCTGTTGTGGGGCGTTCGGAGATGAGGCACATCTCTGGCGTCGCTACCGCTTCCGAGGTGACTCCGGTTCTTCTTGAAACAGGTCTTCGCTACTGCCGCCGTTGCCCTTACCGTCTCCGGAGATCTATCCCACCCCTTCCCGCTAGGGTTGGGACTTCGGAAATAGAATGAGGCAAGATGGGGCGAGAGCTGTTACACGCACTGGAGAACGCGACTGAGAAGGATAGAGACGGAGAGAGGAGTTCGTAGCGGCCTCCGATTCGTCCTGCCCGAACCGTGCTTGCGAGACTTGTAATGACGTGTATCTTCTTTTTCTCTCTTTTTTTTTTCTGACCCACCGGATCCTGTAACGTATACTCTTGTTAAATGAAAAAGAGATTTTGGTACCTCGTCCGCGTCTCGCATTAAATAGTTGTCTGTCGAACTTCTTCATTTTCCTTTCCTTCCCTTCGTCTGTGTCACGTCGTCCCAAGGTCGTCGGCGGCCTCTTCAGTTCATGTGGGGTTATCGTTTGTCGAGCTATTTTTTCAGTTCTTACGCCGTTCGAAGATACCCAATTGTGATTCCGTTGACGGCTGCAGGCTCGCTTGGGGCCCTTCGGGCCCGAAGTCCCCCCTAGGGCTTGAATTTGGGGGTCCAGGCTTCCGTTGCCTTCGGGCACTGTTTGCTTTCTTTTTTGCTTGGGTTTCTTCTCTGTTGATGTCGGAGCTGAGTCCGGCTCCCTTGGGAGTCCGAGCGGAGAAGTCCTCCTGAAGTTGGAGTAGCTTGGTTCTCGTAGGGGCCAGGGCAAAGCTTTCGTTTTCCTGCAACCAAAGTCCTAGGCAAAGTCTGGCTTCCGTAGAAGTCCGGGCGGGGTTGTCCCGTAGTCGATGTCGTCGATGGAGCCCGGCTCCTGTAGGAGTCCGGGTGAAATCTTTTTTGTCGTTGGAACCCGGCTCCCATAGGAGTCCGGGTGGAGCCTTTCGTTTCCCTCGGAGCTGTTCTGCAGCTGATGTTGGAGGCATTCCCCGGCTCCCGTAGGAGTCCGGGCGGGGTCCTCTGCGATCAAAGTTAAAGATGAAGTCCGGCTCCCGTAGGAGTCCGGACGGAGCTTACCAGCGGCTGATACTGAGAGCGAAACCCGGCTCCCGTAGGAGTCCGGGTGAAGTCTTCTTTGTCGCTGGGACCCGACTCTCGTAGGAGTCCGGGCCTTTCGTTTTGCTCGGGCCAGCGTGAGGTCCTCCTCGCGTTATTAGCCTGGCTTGCGGGGGCGCTTTAGGGCGCTGTGGGGTCTCTCCCCCATCCGGTCTAGAAGAACCGGGTTTCTGGGTTTGCTCAAGTTAGGACGAGGTTCTCCTCCTGTCCCTAATAGGGCTGTGGGGGCACATATGGGCGTTGTGAGGTCTCTCCCCCCATCCGGTCTAAAAGAACCGGGCCTTTGACTTTGCTCAAGTTAGGGCGAGGTTCTCCTCCTGTCCCTAACAGGGCTGTGGGGGCACATATGGGCGTTGTAAGGCCTCTCCCCCCATCCGGTCTAAAAGAACCGGGCCTTCGACTTTGCTCAAGTTAAGGCGAGGTTCTCCTCCTGTCCCTAACAGGGCTGTGGGGGCACATATGGGCGTTGTAAGGCCTCTCCCCCCATCCGGTCTAAAAGAACCGGGCCTTCGATTTTGCTCAAGTTAGGGCGAGATTCTCCTCCTGTCCCTAACAGGGCTGTGGGGGCACATATGGGCATTGTAAGGCCTCTCCCCCCATCCGGTCTAAAAGAATCGGGCCTTCGACTTTAAGAGGTTGTCCTCTTGTTTTTGATACAGTTTGCTTGAATTGTCCCAAGACATATGGGCACGCATTTTTTGATTAGGACGAAATTACTGATAGTACATCCGTAAGTTTTCTGAGTTCCATGGTCGCGGGAGGTCGGCTCCTCCGAGCTCCTTAAGATAATAAGTTCCGGGCCGAACTACCTCCTTGACCTCGTAAGGTCCCTCCCAGTTTGGGGCAAGTTTCCCCTGGCCCTGTGGCTGCGAGACAGCAGCTCGTCGGAGCACTAGATCTCCTGCTTTAAATGCCTTGTTCTTGATCCGGGTGTTGTAATATCGGGCAACTTTCTGTCTGTAGGCTGCCATTCGAACCTGAGCAATCTCCCACCTTTCTTCCAGCAGGTCGAGGTTGGCTCTGAGACTTTGTGCGTTTTGGGGTTCGTCGAATGCCACGACTCGTGCCGACGGGAGTTTAAGCTCGATCGGGATGATGGCTTCCGTTCCAAAGGTTAAAGCAAAGGGAGTCTCCCCTGTAGGCAACCTCTGGGTAGTTTGGTACGCCCATAGTACATGATAAAGCTCGTCCGCCCAAGTTCCCTTCGCTCTTTCAAGCCTTGTCTTAATTCCCTGCAAAAAGGTTCTGTTAGTTACCTCAGCTTCGCCATTTGCCTGAGGATGGGCCACTGATGTGAAGTTGTGGGAGATGTTTAGATCTTCACAGAATTCAGCGAATCTGGCTCCTGCGAATTACCGTCCATTATCAGTGATTAGGGTTCTAGGCAAACCGAACCTGCATACGATTGATTTCCAGACGAAATCCTGCACTTTCGCTTCTGTGATTTTTGCTAGTGGCTCGGCCTCGACCCATTTGGTGAAGTAGTCGATCGCTACAAGGAGAAACTTTCTTTGACCGGATGCCATGGGAAAGGGGCCTAGAATGTCCATCCCCCACTGTGCAAAAGGCCATGGGACACTCAAGGGCATGAGCTCGGTGGCGGGTTGTCTCTGGATGTTGGCGTATCTCTGGCATCGATCACATTTCTTGACATATTCGATCGAATCATGATGCATTGTTGGCCAGTAATACCCTTGGCGGAGTAGCTTGTGGGATAAAGATCTGGCACCCAAATGGTTTCCGCAAGCTCCCTCGTGTACTTCCCATAGAGCGTAGTCAGCTTCTGAGGGTCGGAGACATCTTAAGAGGGGCAAGGAGTATGATCTTTTGTACAATTTGCCCTCATAAAGGATGTACCGGGAGGCTTGATTTCGGAGCTTCCGGGCCTCTTTCGCATCCTGGGGGAGGATCCCATCTTTAAGATAGGTTGTTAGTGGGTCGACCCAGCTGGGCTCGTGGTTGATCTCCATTACGGGCCGCGGTTTTTCCGTACTCGGATGTTTTAAAACTTCAAAGAGGACACCTTTGGGCAATTCGGCCGGAGCCGATGTCGCCAGTTTGGAGAGAAGATCGGCTCTGGTATTCTCCGACCTTGAAATTTGCCTGATGTCGAAACTGCTAAAGGCGGGGGTGAACTCCTTCACTTTCTCAAGATATTTGGCCATACTGTCCTCCCGTGCTTCATAGCTTCCGCTGACTTGCCCCACCACAAGTTGGGAGTCGCTGTGCACCCGGAGTCGACCTATTCCAAGCTCTTTGGCGACCCTTAATCTTGTGATCAGAGCTTCATATTCCACTCCATTGTTCGTTGCGGGGAACTCGAAATGCAGAGCGTACTTCACGACGACTCCCTCCGGACTAACCAAGATTAGTCCCGCACCTGCACCTGCCATGTTGGAAGATCCATCCACATGGATGGTCCAAAAGCAATGGGAGGGGCTGGCTTCTTCGTTGGGGGAGTTCGGTCGAGCCTTCGGGTCGTCAACTTTGCTTTGCTCAGGTTCGGCCTCCTCGGGGATGGTGCATTCTACTATGAAATCTGCCAATATTTGGGCCTTTATTGCTGGTCTAGGTTTGTAGTTGATGTCGAATTCTATGAGCTCGATTGCCCATTTTGCCATTCTTCCAGAGGTATCAGCTCGGTGCAAAACCACCTTGATCGGTTGATCGGTGAGTAGTGTCACCGTGTGCCCTTGAAAGTAAGGTCGGAGTCTCCGAGCTGCAATCAACAAGGCGTAGGTCAGTTTTTCTAATTTAGTATACCTGGTCTCGGCATCCCTCAGCGCACGACTAATGTAGTAGACCGACCGCTGGGCTTTCATTTCTTCTTTGACAAGGACCGCTGTGAGGGCTGTGGGAGAGACTGCCAGGTACAAAAATAATTCCTCCCCAGGTTCGGGCTTCGCCAGCAGTGGAGGTGAGCTAAGGTAGCCTTTTAATTCTTCGAATGCCTGTTGGCATTCAGGGGTCCAACAGAAGTTCTTCGGCTGCTTGAGGGTTTGGAAGAAGGGCAAACATCATTCGGCCGACCTCGCGACAAAGCGATTAAGAGCTGCAATCCTTCCCATGAGGCACTGGACCTCCTTGATCGACCTTGGGGCGATCATCTCTTGGATGGCGCGAATTTTCTCTAGATTGGCCTCAATCCCGCGTCCCGATACCATGAAGCCCAGGAACTTTCCTGAGGTTACCCCAAAGGCGCATTTGGTCGGGTTCAGCTTCATTCTGTATTTTCGAAGAGCGCCAAAAGTTTCCTCGAGGTCGGCGACATGATCTCCGAAAGATCTGCTTTTTACAAGCATATCGTCTACGTAAACCTCCATGTTTCGACCGATCTGCTCTTTGAAGATTTTGTTCACCAGTCGTTGATAGGTGGCGCCCACGTTCTTGAGGCCGAACGGCATGACCCTGTAGCAGTAAAGGCCGCGATTAGTGATGAAAGCTGTCTTTTCTTCATCTTCCGATGCCATTCTAATCTGGTTATAGTCGGAGAACGCGTCCATAAAAGTGAGGAGCTCATGGCCCGAGGTGGCGTCCACCAGTTGGTCGATCCTGGGAAGGGGGTAGCTGTCTTTTGGGCAAGCCTTATTCAGCTTTTTGAAGTCGATACACATCCTTCACTTGCCGTTTGCTTTCTTGACCAAAACAACATTGGAGATCCACTCAGGATAATTGATTTCCTTGATAAATCCGGCCTTGAGAAGCTTATCCACTTCCTCGGCTATCGCCTTCTGCCTCTCCGGGGCATGACTCCGGATTTTTTCTTTCATCGGTCGATGCTTAGGGTCGATCGCCAGATGATGTTCCATGACCTCTGTGTCGATCTCCGGCATATCCGCCGGGACCCATGCGAAAACGTCCGCATTCCTTCGGAGGAAATCCACAAGATGCGTCCGCACCTCCTCCTCCAGGTTGGAGCCAATTAACACCACATGCCCCGCATTCCCATCGTTCAAAGGAATTGGTATTAAGTCTTCGATTGGACTGCCCCTCTCTTCAGTGAGGTCATCGCGCGCATCCAATCCGTCGACCGGACAGAGGTCCGCTTGATCGCTTCTTTGCAAGGCAATGTTGTAGCAATGCCTGGCCAGTGCTTGGTCTCCCCGGACTTCTCCGATCCCCTGACTGGTGGGGAACTTCAATTTCAAATGGTAGGTTGAAACAACAGCTCTGAGGGCATTGAGGCCGGGCCGACCAAGGATTGCATTGTAGGCAGATGGCGCCTTTACCACCAGGAAATTTACTAGAGCTCTGGACTGCTTTGGATGCTGACCCGCGGTCACAGTTAGAGCTATCATTCCTTCCGTCGGAACGGCGTCACCGGTAAACCCTATTAAGGGGGAGCAAATCGGCCTTAGATGACCGCCAAGAGTGGCCATTCTTGAAAAGGCGTTGTAGAACAAGATGTCGGCCGAACTCCTGTTGTCGACGAGAATGCGACGGACATCGTAATTTGCTATGTTCAAGGAAACCACGACCGCGTCGTTATGAGGGAATTGGACTCCCTGGGCGTCTTCTTCAGTGAAGGCTATGGGCTCTTCAACTTTTTGCCGCTTGAGGGACGCGGCTGGTGTGCTGATTGCCTCCCGCCAGGATTCCCCCGAGATGACGTTGACGGAATCCGGCGGAGACCGGTCATCCGGCCACCCTTTATTGGTGACCATAGTCGGAGGTAATTGTGCAGAGACCTCGTGAGAGGGCATCAAATGAGGGAAGGAGGATTGGGCACCGGAAAAGATGGCCGGAAGCGGATCCGTTGAGCACTCCTTCAAGAACAAGGGTGCTGCGAAGGCACAGCACCCTTCCTCTAGTGCCAATCCTGTTGGTGCAAAAATCTGCTTGCGCCGGAGAAGCTGGAGTCGGGGAAGTCGCGGTCGCCGCCGGGACCTGCAAGGGAAGTCTAAACCGGAGGTGGGGTTGCTCCGGCAAGACCCTCCGACGCTCAAGTCAGTTCTCTGTCTCAACAAGAATGGAGTACTCGAACGGAGAATTTAGCAGAGTTTTGGGATAAAAAAATGAGCTTAGAGAATAACGTATCTGAGTCCCCCTTTTATAAGCGGAGGGGGCAACGGATTGATGGCGACATTTGTAACCGTCTGGTAGTGGGCCGCCCATGGTCAGGGGAATTTATTGCGAAAGGTAGTGGGGTAGACCCGTGGCTATTGTCATAGCCTGCCACGTAGGGCCTGTTGCAGGTAGTGGAGCGGCGTCCGTTGCCGTTAGTTGTCAGCGAGTAGTGGGATCGTGCAGCACCTGCCGCAGGGAGCGGAGCAGAATCGTGGCCGTTGACACAGCCTGTCAGAGGGTAATGGAGCCGTGCGGAATCCGCTACAGGAAGTGGAACAGGATCATGGTTGTTATTGTGATCTGCCAAGGGGTGCGGATCTGTTGATCGAGGCTCGGCAGCGGTCGGAGTCCGGCCTCTGTAGAAGTCCGGGAAGGGTCCTCCTTTCGGTTGGGGTCGTAGGTGGAGTCCGACTCCCATAGGAGTCCGGACGGAGCTTACCTGCAGTGGATACTGAAAGCGGAACCCGGCTCCCGTAGGAGTCCGGGCGGAGCATTCTGCAATCAAAGTTAAAGATGAAGTCCGGCTCCCGTAGGAGTCCGGACGGAGCTTACCAGCAGCTGATACTGAGGGCGGTGCCCGGCTCCCGTAGGAGTCCGGGCGGAGCCGAGCTGCTCGAAGTCGAAGGCGAAGCCCGGCTCCCGTAGGAGTCCGGGCGGAGCTGAGCTGCTCGAAGTCGAAGGCGGAGCCCGGCTCCCGTAGGAGTCCGGGCGGAGCCGAGCTGCTCGAAGTCGAAGGCGGAGCCGGGCTCCCGTAGGAGTCCGGGCGGAGCTGAGCTGCTCGAAGTCGAAGGTGGAGCCCGACTCCCGTAGGAGTCCGGGCGGAGCTGAGCTGCTGTTGATATCGAAGGCGGAGCCCGGCTCCCGTAGGAGTCCGGGCGGAGCTGAGCTGCTCGAAGTTGAAGGCGGAGCCCGGCTCCTGTAGGAGTCCGGACGGAGCCGAGCTGCTCGAAGTCGAAGGCGGAGCCCGGCTCCCGTAGGAGTCCGGGCGGAGCTGAGCTGCTGTCGATGCCGGTGGTGGAGCCCGGCTCCCGTAGGAGTCCGGGCGGAGCTATTCTGTTCCGTCGTCGATTCCGCTGGGGGTTTCGGCTGTGGGTATTTTATACCCAACAAGTTTTATCACATTTCCATTAGCTCTAATTCTTGCAACTACAGATCCCTTTGCTTACAGTGCTCTTTCAAATCCATTCTTGCTTTTACATTGTCTTTAGTTTTGCCTTTAATGTCCATAATTATGTTGAACATATTATCAAACACATTCTTTTCAATATGCATCACATCTAGATGGTGTCTGATCAAATTAGTTTTCCAATATGGCAACTCCCAAAATATACTTTACTTTATCCAATTATGCATAACCTCATATCCATCACATCTACATGGACCCTCCTTAGTTATCTTTGGAAGAGAGCAAACTGCTTCCCACACTTCATCTCCAGTCAACCTAGGGGGAGGTTGATCTTTTTGAACCCGATTTTTATAGAATGCACCTTTATTTCTTCTAAACACATGATCAATAGGCAAAAATTGATGATGACAATCAAACTAAGAATTTTTACCATCATATTTCAAAGTGAATGCCTTTGATCACTCTATACAATATGGACATGCTAATTTTTCTACTATGCTCCATCCTGACAACATACCATATGCAGGCAAGTCATTGATTGTCCATATTAATACAGCCCTCATTATGAAATTTTGCTTTCTTGAGATATCATAAGTTAGCACACCTTCTTCCAACAATAGTTTCAGCTCATCTATCAAAGGCTATAAATACACATCTATCCTACTCTTTAGATTATGCGGGCTAGGGATAATCAAAGTTAAGAATATATAAGGAGTAGTCATGCATAGCTCTAGAGGAAGATTGTATGGAGTAACAATTACTGGCCAACAAGAGTATGGTGCTACTGATTGATTATAAAGAGTAAAACCATCAGCATATAAGCTTAGCCTAACATTTCATGGTTCAACTGTAAAATTGGGATATGTTTGATCAAAGTGTTTTCAAACTTCTCCATTTGATGGATGACACAAAACACCTGACTCCCATCTACTCTCATAGTGTCGTCTCATTTATACAGCAGAACCATAAAGGCATACAATCTCTTTAACCTAGGAATGAGCAGTAAATAATACATTCTCTTTATAAGGATCTCTTTATATTGTCCATTGTCAATCTTCTGTATTTTATATCGAGCTGCACCACAAAATTTGCATTTTCTCTCCTCTTTGTGTTCATCAAAATACAACATGCAACCATTAATGTAACAGTCTATTTTTTCAATAGTGAGACCAAGTTTAGATACCAATTTCTTTATCCTATAAAAATCTTGGGGTATAAGATTATTGAGCGAATGTATCTCTTTCATAAGCCCACCATTTGATCAAATGATCATTGAAAAATATTCTCCTTAGATTTGATGCTCAATAATCTAATAGCAACAGACAACTCAGAGTGGTCATTACATTCCAACCATAATGGTTGGTGGGCAACATATAGCATATCATAAAACTTTTGAGCATCCCTATTGAGAGGCTTCTTCATATTTTGTTCATAATGAAACCCAAACTCTAAGCCAGCAGCATCAAAAATTATGGTTTGATATCTATTCAATTGTTCATTATTATCTAACTGCGTACTATTTAAAGTACTTGAATGTATATCAAACCCCCCACCCAAATGAAGGTCGCTCTCTCCATGTGATGTCCAATACCAATAATCAGATACAAATTCCTTTTTATAAAGATCGACCTTCACTTCATCAGGGGTTAAGTACTTATGGTTTTTACGCTTGGAATAAGGACATCTAATTTTTTCATCACTCAAAAACATCAGTTATTGGCATGCAAAAGAAACAAACTCTTCCATCCCCCTAAAAAAATTATTAGTATATCCCTTTCAGTCCGCCAAAAATCTATTATACATCAACTACAATAATAACAGATATCCATATTCTATCTAAAAAATAATACATAATTAAATAATTATAACTATGTTAAATCAACCATAATTTATAGGAAGATTCGTATTAGATTCATATAATTATCTTATATCAGCTACCTCATAGATGAGATCAACTCCAAGAAACATCCTTACTAACTAAATTACACCTAAAATAATTTCAAATAACAGAATTTTATATTCAATACATCAGCCTCAACTCAATCCACATAAATAAATTATAGATTTTAGCTTTATTATCAAATTATTTTTAGATTTTAAGAAAAAAATAAGAAAACTTAACCAAATTAAAGCCTAATAAATTACAATTTAGGTCACAAACAAATAGATTACATACAATGCACAATAACCCCAAGTCAATTGGCATAAATAAATTTCAAATTTTAGCCAATTTATTATATTATTTTTGAATTTAAAGATAAAAATTAAAATAAATAACTAAAACTCTATTTCTTACAAAATGATCCACAAACAAATAGAATATCATAGTACAAACAATAACCCTACATCAATTGACATGAATGTAGCTTAGATTTTAACTAATTAGTGTTATTATTTTTTGATTTAAAAATAAAAATAAAATAAATAATGAAAAACCATAAAAAAAAGTTGGATGGGACTGGCTGGCGATGGCCCATAGTGGCGGTGTCGATTCCGATGATGGGGACTGGTCGGTGGTGGCGAGCAGACCTCGTCGGAGCTGGATGGCGGCGGCGCCGCACAGGGGACACATTGGAGAGAAGAGGGGAAGAGAAAAAGAGAAAAAAAAGGAGAAGGCCGGACTTATTTGGGGGGCATCAATTCTGGCACCAAAGACTAGCCGGCGGTGGGCTAGAGCTGGACGGTGGTGGTGCAACACAGGGGATACCTCGAAGAGAAGTGGGGAAGAGGAAAAGAAAAAAGAAGAAGCCCAATATGTCGGGCGGAGGGGAGTGGGGCATCAGATTCGATGATGGGGACTGACTAATGGTGGCGAGCAGACCTCATCGGAGTTGGACAATGACGGCGCGACATAGGAGACATGTCAGAGAGAAGAGGGGTAGATGAAAAGAGAAAAAAAGGAGAATGCCATATTTGGGGGGAGGTGGGGTGTTGGTTCCGATGATGGGGACTGGTCGATGGTGGGTTGGAGCTGGATGGCGGTGGCGCTGCATAGGAAGATGTCAGAGAGGGGAAGAGGGGAAGAAGAAAAGATAAAAGATGAAATCTAGATCCATCGCCTATGTAGGGGGTATTTATTTTTGAATTGCAACCAATATATCGATTGTAAATTTAAAATAATTTTTTTTAACAATAATTTTGCAACCAATATATCTGTTGCTAATTAATTTACATATTTTTCTTATTTCAAAAAAATATATTTTTAACTAAAAATATATTTTTTGAAAAATGATTTTGCAATCAATATTTCGATCACAAATTCAAAAATAAACTAAATTTTATTTTTATTTTTCAAAAAGTTTACCATACAATTTTTTTTGAGGGTTTGCGATCGAAAAAGTGGTTGCACAAAAATTGAAATATTTTCAAAATAAATTATATTTTTTTGCGATCGATTAATCAGTTGTAAAGTTTGACAAAAATTACAAAAATTTTATGATCGATTTATTGATTGCAAAGGTATTTAAAAAATAGTTTTTTAAAAAATAATTTTAAAATTTAGAAATCAATCGCAAAATATTTTACTGGGTCAAGGGGGAAAGATTTGCAACCAATTAGAAATTGATCATAAATATTTTATTTTATCATAAATCAATCTTAAAATCAGTTGTAGAAGTGACCAAAATAAATTGGTCATAAATTTTTTTTTCTTATAGTGTCTATCATTTCTGATGGAAACTTGTGGCATGCCCAACCACTATCCAGATAATTAATTTATTGCTCACTCTCTTATACCCAGAAAAGAGAATAAGTTTTCAAGCATGTCCAATAGGACATGGGTAACTACTTAAATACTATCCAATAGAAGTAATAATGCATAGCCATTAGGCTTCACTCAAAGTTAGAGCTCTACTAGTAGCATCATTGATGATCAATAGGTGCTACAAGTCGAACCATTGAGATGCAACCCATGAGCTCAGTAAGAACAAATGATTGCTTTTTGTGGGCAAGCTGGTTCTAGTCTACTAAAAGTTTATAGACCTAAAAATGATATTATTTTAGTGTCGGTTCCACCTAGAGAAGAGTCAATGAGATTTGCTATAAATAGTCATAGTCAAGTGGCCATTGTATTGTAACCATGTCCGACCTATAAGAGGATTGCTCGATTATAATTGCAAAGCAAGTCAAGAAGCTTATTAATGTGTTTGTTGAAATGTACCATCCTTAATAGAGTCCCTTAGTTGGTCTTTCTATAGCAAGTCTGGTGGACAACAACTTGCATATAGGTAGTAGATTGATTAACCTTGACTTTTAACAGAGAGTGTTAGAATATTAGAGAAGCTTGACCTCCAAAAACATGTGAATTATGCTACAATTAAGGTTAAGGTTTGTATTAGGGAGTCTTCAATATCCAAGGGCCAAGATGTTCAAGAAAATGGCTTACTAACACTACAAAAAAATTATTTTTCCGACTTAAGATTGCCAACGCTAGGGGGACGTGTCGGCAATTTTGAAATAGGTCATTCATTTGCCGACACATTTTATGCACATCAGCATTTTGCGGCATATTTTTGCATTGAAAATTTGCGACATATATTAGCATCGATAGAAATCATTCTGCATTGTTAAAATTCAAGTCCCCCCGATATCATCCAACCTCCATCCTCACTTGGAAACCCTAGCCGGATCTCTCCCGATAACCAACTCCATGTCATTACTGTTGATCCTGAGCAGACTTTTTAGCCTCCCATCACTTGCCAATATAAATCCACCTTTCCTTTCGCTCTCACGCCTCCATCCCAAACCCCAATCCAACCTCTCATCGTCTGTGCCTCTTTTTCTTCCATGCCATCGCTGTCGACCTTGCTGATTGGCCTAAGATATGCCTTCTCCTCCTCCTTCTCTATCCATACACTGTCCATCATTACCTCTAGCTTTTTTCGATCGAAACCCTAATCTTCTCCTCTAATCGCCCTCCTCCTCTAATGCCTGCAACTTTCGTGCTTAGATTAGAGTCTTCAATTCAAAATTATTAAAGTTCTTAGTGGTTGGATTGAATGACTGGGATTGAGTCCCACATTTATTAGGGTTTATTGCTTGTGGTTTTAGGCCTAATATTTAGACTTAGATCCAGCTTATTGCTTGTAGTGGGTATAAATTGATCCTAAGCCTAATTAATGTATATGGGCACATTAGGTTAGGTCAATCAAATACATACTAATAATTCGATTGATCCTAGGCCATTTTTCGTAGTCTAAAAGGACTTTGAATATACAAAACTAGGGTTAAATGGAAGAAGAGATAGTATCGCTCAGGGAGTTACGGTTAGAGGCAAGCCATTGCTCCAACTACCAACTAGTTACCCATCAATATGGGAGCTAGGGGAGTAAGCCTTTATCCCATCGTTGGGATCTATCCTTTTTTTTTTTAAGATGAAATGCTTATACACATCTAGTATGGATACATTTAACAAAATCAAAAAATAAAATATCATGAAGAGTAACTGGGGCAACCACCACCTTTATTTATAGAGCCCCTTCTAAATGTCCAACCATAAAAGAGGCGATCTAGTCTGTAGCTTTGTTCACCTCTCAATGGACATGCCTAACATTTAGAGAGATAATCCCTTACAATCCTCCAAATGTCATGTAACAGAAGGTGAGACACTGCCACCTCCACCAAGTAGGATCTATCCTTCAGAATCTACGGGTTGGAGGATATATGATGTGGTAGGTCTTGCCTCCACTAGATGGAGGATATATAATGTGGTTGTTCCTACTTCCACTATATCAAGCACATCCACCAAGCCTATGTGCTAGGGTAATGTAGCCAAGGCCACATTTTACTAGAAATGGAGGAAGAAAGTGCACGAAACAAAAAAAATAGTAAATATAAGAGAAAACTCTTTTCTAGAGTTTTAATTCAATATCAAAATAAACTGACAATAATGTTGGTCAAAAGCTTATTTATAAAAGAAAAATTCTAACTTGACGCAAAGCTATCTGAAATATTTTAGATTTATTTTAAATATAAAATAGATAAAAATTTAAAACTTTCAACTCGTCCAGGATCTTCTGGGCTCCCATTGATCTGTTAAACGAGAAAATTTGGCCCCAAAATTGGGCTTGATGGCAAAGCTTTAGGCATGTAGAGCATAGAAAGAGCTTTTCAAATTTGGATCTTATAGGTAATTTTGACTTTGGATGAGAAATTTATGCTCATTTTAGCATGGCAGGGTTACAGGCCTAATCAGCCTGATTTCTTATCTTTTCAGTCTAGTGGATCAAATCAAGATATTTACCAGCTAAGACATTTATGTCATAGAGACAAGCATAATCATAGATCTTTCCTTCACTAGATCCTCTATAGTTTCGACCCATTGCCCAAGTTCTTCTCTTAAAGATGACCTTATTAGCCTCCTTGGTAAGTGAAGCGAGTGTGTGTGGGCCTACAAGATCTTGGTCAGCTTTTCCTTCATATTGATCAGGTTAGTTGATTAATTGATAATTAAGTCTATTGCATAGAACAAAATATAGGCAATAGCTATGCTCTTATTATTTTGGAGGAACTTATAACATCTTCAATCTCAGCCCCCACTGAGCTCAAAGGTATCTTCTTATCTTTTTGAACCCCAACTGAGATCTTACATGTAGAAATTGGTTATAGATGAAGATTGCTTGATTGAATAAATAACAAGCCTAGCTTTCAAGGTAGCCACTAAGCTGAAGAGACATCAAAAAACTAGAGCATTAATGAGGATAAAGACAAAATTTTAATATGCATGGAAACCACCTAAGTCCAAAATCAGGCCAATAGATATACTAGATGCATCCCATCACTCTTCTAACCATTTTTTAGGGACCATTGGTTATACCATACCCCGATCTATGGCTAAAATTTATAGATGGACCAATAGCAAGCCTAAGAAAGTCATCCTGTATAGGCTAAGTAATGATGGATCCTTAGAAGAGATATCTTGTGTAGGCCGAATAATAAGAGGTTTTGAAGAGATATCAATCTCATATCAAGAACCTTGTCAGATCTATTCTTAGTTTACAATATTAATACTTGATCCATAGATTAAATTCTCGATTTACAGATCTAGACTTAGTTAATAGGCCAAGACAGTCTCAGTCTACAAACCAAATACCAAGGTGCGGACTAAGTGTTAGAAGTGTGGACTAAGTATCAAGCATGCATACCAAATATCAAGATGTGGACCACTCTCCAAGGAGACTATTGAGATAAAGATTAAGGGGAGCAAGAGCTCAGTCTAGGATAAGGCATGGTTGAGCAAAATTTAAGAGGAGTTGTTAGCTAGTAATTACCATCACCTAGAATATGAGAAGAATGGTAATACTATCTAAAACGTCGTAGTAATAAAAAAATGTTAACCACCATGCACAGCAATAAGAATCTATATGATGTAAATAATTAAGGATGTGTCAAAGCTGAATAGTGATGCCTCATCTAATAGTTAAAAGGTGCCACTTTTAAGTATCAAGTTGTAACGATAATGAAGATCCATATCTTTTTTATCATTGACATCTATGAAACTTTTAACCTTATTTTCCAATTAAATTTTATCCTTATCTTAAATTCCCTAGAGCTTAGTTCATATAATCTAATTTAATATCGATACCTTTCTTGAACGAACAGCATCCTAATAGTAAGAGTCCTTAAAGATTTAAGGTGATAGAATCTATGATATATCTATCCTTTCCTACAAGAATTGATGGCACACCTGGATATTTATCCAGCCAATTTATTTTTAGTTCCCTCTTTTATACCTAGAAAAGAGGCCAATATCACTACTTCCCCTAATCTTTGGGTTCAAATGGGAGAGGTCAAGCTCTTGTAGCTCATTAGCTTGCAACTGAATTTGTGTTGCGCGTAACTTGAGCTATAGTAGAACTTCAACTATAGAGCTCCAAACATCACCGAAGTGAAAATGGAAGAACTATATATTTTCTAACCCTATGAGCCCCATATTCTCCTACATGAACACTATCTTTCATTCTTTAGCATAAATATGCTCAAATTTTATTGATTATTACTATATTATTTTAATATTGCTATTTGAGTCATATTATATAAACTAAAGCAATTGCCCAACATGTAACAAAATTGAGCATTCTTGAGGTCATGTTTGTAAATCGCAAGAGTAGTATTTGTGGCAACACATATTTAGTTTTCATGCTTTTTTTTGTTTGAATCATCACATTTATTATAGATAAGATCAAATATTTCATGAAGGTAAGAATTTTATTTTCTATCTATCTTTTCTAGTGTTATATAATATTTATTTCTTTTGATCTTACGTATAGTGTGTTGCCATCCAAAATTTAATTTTGGGAACAATAAATGTGGATATTCTAAATGATCATAATAACTATAAGATCAATTCACTTGCCAAAAGTCATATTTTTCATAATATGCAAAATCACTGTCAACCAGTATTGCAACAATTTCATATAATATTCAGACAAATCTTGTTGAACATGGACTACTAGCAAGGGAGCGACAAGTATTTTGGTCCTTTCACCTACATAATTTAAAACAGAAGTATCAAGTTTTGTATTGTTAATGAAATTGATGAAAATCTTCCTTGTAGTTCTATAAAAACAACAAAATTATAGGTAAATTCTCATCTGTTGGAGCCTCTTGTTGTAAATCTGTGCCATTTCTCCTCTTGTAATATTCAATGATCATGAATATGCAACTTAGGGGATGAAATTAAGCATCCATAAATAAAGTACTAGTCAATAAAGTTTTTGACAATCAAGAGAAAAGATGCATAACCCAAAGCTTAATTCAATCCCACCATTCCTAAAAATATTCTCTGAACTACTATATTAGAGTCTAGAACATACTTTAGGACTTTAAATTTGCATATTTTAATATATTCTTTATATTAAAAAGGCATTAATCTTAAATTACTAATTTAAAATCTATACTAATTATTTGATGTTACCTAACTAATCATGCATCTTGTATTTCATTATTTAGTGTTGTGTCTTCCAAAGATCGATCAGTGTTGGGTACAATTGAGAGATGGAAAAGTTGGAGAGTTTAGATTAGAATGACCTTATTCTTCCGTCTTTCAAATCTAACCAACCAAAATATGATTCTCCAATGAAAGCCAATATTAAAGAGGAATGAGGCATGCACACAAAAACTTAATTCTTATTTCCTTTCGTTATATATAGATATATAATAAACTATAACAATTACAAGGCAAGGGAGAGAGTATTGATGGATGGAGGTTAGTGTTAAGATGCCCTTGATATCGGGCCTTTTTTTATTAGATAGTCATCTTACAAAGCTCTTAAGTAAAAACATCTAGTTGCATCGGTCACTAGCATGTTCGAAAGATGGCCTAGTAGAGAAGAAGAGGTCTCCCATAACTCTAAGCCAGTATGCTTCACCATATGGGAAGCTACACAATTGGTTATCTTTTTTGCTTTCTGAAAGATATACTTCATAGTGCAACAAGTAATGCTTGATTTGAGTTTCTATATATCCATCATTAAGGATAATTATACCTTTGAAATTACGAATTTGTAGTGCCTTCCAAAAAATATGATGCTAGCCTCCTATGCACTGTTGGATTCATAACTGTATATCGCACCAAACCTTAACTATCATATCATTTGAATGAAGTAGTAAATGGATGGATGTTTGGTAGTATCAATAAAGCAATGTTTAGCCTTTCTTTTTAAAGCAAAAAAAAAGCCCTTTCCTTTTAGAGCTGATCATGAGCTAGGTTGAGCGCAAAAAAAAAAAAAAAAAATCAAATTGTAAATAGGCTCAGCTTAATATTCAATTAAAAATGAATAGAGTTTAGGCCTAAGACTTGACCCATGATCAGCTCCATTCCTTCCCATGACTTTCTAAAGATTAGTAAGATTACTTCCTAACTAAAGAAAAAAGAGGATTCATGCTGAAGGATTGTTAGGGAATATCTAAAAATTTTTCTATAATAATATAACAAAGATTTTATCTTTAACCTGTTATGCAGCAAAATAAAGATCAAATCTCTAAAGGATTCTAAATCCAAAGCCTCGCAAAAGTTTAAACATATAAACCCTCTACTTCATGCGTATATCAGACTTCGCAGGAAAGCATGATGAAGCTTCGGATTATTGTACCTTCACAAGACAGTAAGGAGGGGAGGGAGAAGATCTTTGGTGTGATGCCTCACACTTAAATTTTGGGATGCCTAGACCTCTTCATGCCATGGAGAAGATGGACGCCCAAAACAACATGCCAAGGAGAAGATACCTTTTTCTTCTCTTGCACGCCACCTCTCTCTCTCTTTTTCACCTTAGCACACAATCTAATTGTTATGTTTTGATAGTTAGAGGTCCTCTCTATTTATAGGTAATTTTCTATGACCTAATAGACTAGGAGTCCTAATTCAAATCAGCTTTGAATTAATCTTTCCCTTATCTAACTAGGAAAATTCTATTTGAGATAAGATGGGCACCTAACTAGGCACTCTCATGCATCCATGCCAACACCCAAGTTTGGAGCGGCAACAACCAGCACCCCACCCCCTTTACGTCATCCATGAGGAGAGAGAGAGTCCCAGCAAAAGTGGATTCTAAGAATTCAATCCAAATATGAATCAATTCAAATTCAATTCGAACCTAATTCGAACCAATTTTAAATAGGCTGTCAATCCTAAACTATTTAGGATTTAGAACCAAGTCTAACTTAAATTTTTTAATCCAATTAAATCTAATTAAATCAGATCTAATTTAAAATTAATTAGCACTTAAATTCAACCTTTCATAGACTCTTTGTATAATAGATCAAATCTTGTTCATCCCCAGAATTGAACCTGAACCTCATGTCTAGTGCTAGCTAGACATAGTCAACTATTTAATCCCGTATGACCCATAACATAATACTCAATCAAGTTAATCTATTTATTCAATCAAATCATTTACTTCTGAATTCAACATATAGACTTAGGTCAATTCTTTCCTACGTAGCTGGACTTTGTGCGTGACTCCATAGGTTCGAACACTAAATCAGCAGTGCAGAAACTATTTTCTGTACTAATCGAAGTTACCATCTAGCAATAGTTCCCAACATTTGGATAAGTCAAATATTTATAAAATAATATTCAAGAATCTATGCATATGGTTACCACATAATTCATCCTTTTGATCCTGAATGCTCTAGGACGATCTAGGATTAAACTGTCAACCCTAAAAAATCATCCTCATTGTATTTCAACCTTTCAAATCTATCACATGAATTATCCTGATTAAGATTTTACTAAATTAAAATACAGTGATGCATCAGCTCCTATAATCCAGAGGGGTCAATTCTATCTGGATCCACACACAGACTTTATAAGTATTTGACTGTATCCAGTAGCCTTCCATCATTGCATTAGAAATGTAGATAGTCTGACATCAAAGCATAGTGAGTTACTTGCAAGTCACTATAGTGATCTCAGATCTGAAAGATACTTATACCCATATGCTTCGCAAGCTACTTTCGACAGTAAAGTACTCAGTAGGTGAGTTACTTGTTCAGTGACAATGTACTCCTACATCTCATCTATATGCCATACCAGTGTCTTCACACCCCTTGGTTAAGAGGACAACCAACTTATATGGCATGACCTTCACTCGATAAGTATCATCATCCTTTAATAATATATCATTTGGTCACGAACATATTTGAGAATGATACGATAAATCTTCTTTTATCGATTACTTTATAGTTCTAAGGACTTCATCACAACATAAGAGTTCTAGTAAGAAAAATATAACTTTGTGATGAATGATGCTAAAATAATTTTTATTCATTGATAAATAATATATATACATATTATAAAATGAGCACAATCATCCAAACGATTGACTTTAGGATATATTTTTCAATAACTCTCATTTGAACTAAAACTAATTGGGATAGTATCTTATACCCACCTTCCACTTATGATGATCGTACTCTTTGATCCTGAGAGCTTTAGTGAAGGGATTGGTTATATTTTTCTTTCTGTCGATCTTCTAAAGCTCGATGTCACCTCAATCCATGATCTCTCAGACAAGGTGATAGCGATACAAAATATGCTTGTACGTTGATGTGACTTTGATTCTTTTGCTTGAGCTATGGCTCCAGTACTATCACAGTATAGCAGAATAGAGCCATCAACTGAGGATGTTACTCCAAGCTCGATCATAAATTTTCACAACCACATCACCTTCTTTACAGCATCGGATGCAACAACGTATTCTGCTTCGCATATAGAATCAGCCACAATATGTTGCTTGGAATACTTCCAGCATATTACTTCTTCATTTAAGGTAAATACATAGTCTGACATATTTCTACTATCATCATGGTCTAATTAAAAATTAGAATCAGTGTATCCTACAAGTTTCAAATCAGTATCTCCATAGATAAGCCATTGGTCTTTAGTATTTTTCAAATACTCAAAGATTATCTTCACAATCTTTTAATAGTTTTTATTCAGATCAGACTGATACCTACTCACTATCCCGAGTGAACGATCATGTTTGGTCTCATACACGTCATGACGTACATGATAGATCTCACTGTCGAAATATATGAGATCCTACTCATACACTCTCTCTTTTGAGGGGTTGTCGGACATCCTTCTTGGAGAGAGTAATCCCATAGCCTATCGAAAGATAGCCTTTCTTGAAATTTTTCATATTGAACCATTTCAATATAGTATCGATATAGGTGGATTGGGATAATCCAAATAACCTTCTAGATCTATCTCTATAGATCTTCATCTCTAGGATGTAGGATGCTTCTCTCAAATCTTTCATGGAGAACTATGATGAGAGCCATAGCTTTACACTTTACAAAGCTGGGATATCATTTCCTATTAAGAGTATGTCATTTACATACAATACAAGAAAGATGACTATAAAATCGTTAGCCTATTTGTAGACATAAGACTCTTCTTTGTTCCTAACGAAGCCATACATTTTGATTACCTTATCAAAACATATGTTCCAACTTCTAGATGCCTGCTTTAGTCCATAGATGGTCTATTTAGTTTGCAAATCTTAGATTCATCTGTGGATGTGAATCTTTCAGGTTGTATCATATACACCTCTTCTTCCAACTCCCCATTAAGAAAAGTAGTTTTGACATCTATTTACCAGATCTCTAATCTAAGTGTGCTACTATTACAAGTATAATCTGAATGGACTTGAGTATTATCACAGGTGAAAATGTCTCATCATAGTCAATACCATAACGTTGATTGTAACCTTTGGTAACTAAACGGGTTTTATAGGTCTCCATCTTCCTGTCCGCTCCTCTTTTGCTTTTGAAAATTCACTTGCACCCTATAGATTTTATCCCTTCGGATGGATCATCTAGTGTCCACACGCTATTGATCTCCTTGGACTCTATCTCAGATTTCATGGCCTCAAGCCACTTCTGGGAGTCGGGCCTTTGCATGCCTTCCACATAGGTGATCAAATCTTCATTATTCTTATCTAGTTCGATAGGATCATCATTCTGGATCAAGAAATCGAAGTATCTGTCTGGTTGATACGGTACTCTATCGGATCTCCTTAATAGTGCCTCGACAGGTTCTGGATTCGATTCTCTAATTAAATCCAATTTTATGTGTGTCGATTCTTCTGCCTCATAAACTTCACTAAGTTCAATTTTGCTGGCATTAGTTTCTTCTCCAAAGAATTTTTTTCCAAAAAGATTATCCTATTGCTGACGAACACTTTTTATTCTTCAACGAGATAGAAGTAGTACCCTTTAGTTTCTTTTAGGTGCCCTACGAACAAGTATTTATCAGACTTTAGTCCAAGCTTATCTATCTTTAAATGCTTGATATAAGCTGGACACCCTTAAATCCTAAGGTGTGAAAGCACCAGTCTGTGTCCTATTCATATCTCATATGGAGTTTTATAGACAGACTTACTCGAAACCTTATTTAGTATATAACAGGTAGTTTCAAAAGCGTATCCCTAAAAGGAGATTAATATTTGCAAATCCTATCATGGACTGAATCATATATAATAGGATTCAATTCCTCCTTTCAAACACTCTATTATGTTGTGGTGTTCCAGAAGGGGTCCACTATGAAAGAATCTCATTCTCCTCTAGATATGTCAGAAAATCACTGATGAGGTATTCACTGTTAGAATTCGAGATTTGAGGCATGCATGCATATTTTAAAATTTTATTTTCTAAACACCACAGTAGAATACAAGATTAAAATACTTTTAATCTGAATCATGCATGCATAAAACATAAAACCACAAGGATCTAGTTCATGTACTAAAATTGACATATGCTGAAATTCAGATTGTGATCAAAATGCAAACCTATTTCGTAATCCTTTTCTTCAGATCTGGATCTGAAAGAAAAAAATTTTTTTTTTAGCCACACAAGTATCTGGCCTCTATGGATATGCACTCAGGATCAGCCTGGAATAGTCCTCTTCAAATTAAATTTTTTTCTCTAAAAAAATTCAGCTTGCTGAATATGAACGAAGTTTGGATCACAATCAACACTTGATCTCTTTTCTTGATCTTCTTCTTCTCTTACTTTTCTTCCTTGTATTATGCTACTACTAATAAATAGAAACCAGCACACAAGAGGGGATGCCAAGGCCCATTTGGGCGTGAAGGATGGGACGCCCAAAGATGGGGCGTGTGGGATGCCCAAAGGAGAAGGAGAAGGGAGAGGAAGAGAGGGCGTGGGGGGATCTATGAGGCATGGAGGGCTGCTGATTTTGATGGTCTAGGGATCTTGGAGGAGGTCCCTTTAAATAGGCATGAGGATTGAATCCTATTCAATCTCATAATACAAGTCCTACTTGCATTAGGTTTCTTAATAACTTAAGTTATTCAACTTATATTAGGAATCTTATTAGGTGCCAACTCTTGGAGCCCTTGCACCTAATTAAACACACCCTTTTTTTGCACCCAAGAGATGCCCCATATGAAATTAAAAGGCCCTTTAATCATAGGACACGCCCAACTTGATCCAATCAAGGTGGCGCCCCATAATAACTATCAAGAAAATTAATTAAAAATTTACACCCTTAATTCATATGATCTAAAACCTAAGACACCCAACAATTGGAGTCTAATGAATCTAATTCATTTAGGTTATTATCAGATAATTAAATTTGAATTATCTTATCAAATAAAAAATTCAAATAGAAAGAAGAATTGGGTCCAACCATGTGCTAGCAAGGTTATCTTGAACCCAATCAGATTTTTTTAAACCTAATTGACACTTCATAAGCTCAATTGCTAATTCTAGACCTAATTCTTTTATTGTGTGACCCCATAGATTTAATTCTATCCAGTAGTGAGATATACAATGATCTCTATCAAAATATCATTGAAACTCTCTTCAATAGATCAGAACAGTTCTACTCTAACTCATCAAGGATTGTCAATCTAGAACAACCCTAGTGAGCTCTCACAATCCATCAGTAACATCTAGCAGAATATAGTGACAACCCAGTAGAATTGAAATGAACCTCTAGGTGTAGTTAACGTGTAATTCAGTTCCTCTATCATGAGTCCCGACTAGATGGCAAATCATAGATAAATCATCAAACCTCAACATCAGTCATATGATAGATTCAATTAGCTCAAGTCCAGTTATGATTTTTATGAAAACTCCTTTCCATCAATCACACTACTGTGGCCACAGATTCTCGAACTTAGCTTCTCAAATCTTATAGGACTACTTTTTTCTATCAAGGTTGATAGATTCCATCTTGATGCACACCCTACTCTCACAATGGACTAACTATCGTCAATATCCACTACAAAGGCTCATTGAGACCCATGTTTATGTATCAATCAAACTCCAGCAGTCTCACTGTGAGCAGTAGTGCCATCTCAGATCAAAATATCAGTCATACAACTACAGCATCGAGATGATCTCTGATGATCGAGTAGAAATCCAAGTGATCTTCGTATGGTCACGCTCAGTACTAGTTGTTCTCTAACAACTACCTACACTCATCGTCCAGTGTCTCTATACTGTAGACTAGAGATCATCTATCCTGAAAGAAATGATCTGTGCATCAATCTATTCGGATCGATCACCATCCTCATGATGATCCTATGATCGAAAGTATTTAGGAATTAAATACATGTCTCTAATTCTCAATACCTTGAGAATATATATCAAAAATTAATTTCATGAAAGATTCAAGGACACATCACATTTGAATGAAAAATAAACTTATCCTTTTATTGATCAAATCAATGTATTAAGTATAAAATAGTATCCTAGATTTATTACAATGTGTCAGCCTTATTGGCTTCTAGGACATACATCTAACAATCTTCCACTTGGACTAAAGCCAATTGACTATAAATCTAAGTCCCATCTTCTCAAGGTGGACTTCCATTTTCGATTGGTTTAACTACATTGTCAGCGAGTTTGCCACATTATCCGCAGAGTCTACTCTTCGTACCTCGACATATTTCTTTTCGAGGTAGTCGCATATGATATGGTACCATCATTCAATGTGCTTTGATTTCTGATGAGATCTCGGTTCCTTAGCAAGTGCTATGGCTCCATTATTATCAATAGAGTGGTATGGCATCTGATGTCATAATCTCAAATTCTACGACAAACTTCTTGAATCAGAAGCCTTTCTTTGCAGCATCTGAGGCAGTGACATACTCAGCCTCCATGGTCGAATCCACTATGATAGGTTGCTTGAAACTCTTCCAGCTAACTGCACCACCATTGCAAATGAACATATATCCTGATGTAAACTTTCTATCATCAAGATCAGATATGAAATCTGAGTCAGTATATCCCTCGATTTGCAACTCAGAACCTCCTCCAAAGATCAAGAACAAATCCTTAGTTCTTCTCAAGTACTTAAGGATGTTCTTCATAGCTATCCAATACTCCTCATCTGAATTAGACAAATACCTGCTCGTGACACTCACAGAAAGGACAATATCAGGTTGAGTATATAGCATGGCATACACGAGACTTCCTATAGCCGAGGTATAAGGAATCCTACTGATGCATTGCACTTCCTCAGATGTGGTCGGACATATCGCCTTGAAAAGATTAATACCATGCCTAACAGGTAAAAATCCTCTTTTAGAGTTTTTCATGCTGAACCTCTTCAGTACTTTCTTTATGTACAGCTTTTGTGATAGGTCTAGCATCCATTTAGATCTATCCCTATAGACTTTTATTCTGAGAGTATAGAATGCTTCCCCTAGATCTTTCATGGAGAATTTCTTGGACAACCATCTTTTGACCATGGTCAGCATGAGAATATCATTCCCAATGAGGAGAATATCATCTACGTACAATACGAAGAATGTTATTACACTTTCACTAACTTTTTTGTATACACATGGTTCCTCTTCATTTTTTATGAAATCAAACGATTTGATTGCCTTATCAAAATGATGGTTCCAACTTTGAGAAGCTTGCTTTAATCCATATATGGACCTTTACAGCTTGCAGACTTTGTGATCACTATCACCAGATGTGAAACCTATAGGCTGCTCTATGTAGATATCTTTCTCAAGATATCTATTCAGGAAAGCAGTTTTCACATCCATCTGTCAGATTTCATAATCATAGTAAGCTGCAATAGCAAGCGGTGTGCGGATGGATTTCAGCATAGCTACGGACGAGAAGATTTTCAAATAGTTAATGCCCTTATGATGACTATAATCTTTAGCCACAAGCCTAGCTTTATAGGTCTCTACCTTACCATTGGTATCTATTTTTTTTTGTAGATCCATTTACACCTAATGGGTACGATATTCTCAGATGGATCCACTAAGATTCAGACTTGATTCGAGTGCATTGAGTCAATTTTTGACTTCATCACATCTAACCATTTTTCAGAATCGATGTCAGACATCGTCTCGTCAAAGGTATTAGGATCATCACCATAACTCCTTTCTCCCATAAGAAATATTTTCTTTACTTCCTCCGTAAGCATACCCATATACCTTTCAGGAGGTCGGCAGACCCTGCTAAATCTACGAGGGTAGAGTAACGTCTACTACTGGCTCATGGACAATGGGTTTCTGAGGATCTATAGCTCTTGACTCTTCAGAGACCTTCTCTTCGAGCTCAATAAACCTCCCACTGCCATCATCCTAGATGAATTATTTTTTTAAGAATATGGCATTCTGACTTACAATCACATTGTGATCTTGTGGAAAGTAGAAGTAGTATCCCATGGATTTCTTAGGATACCTTATAAAATGAGCTATAATGGATCTATCCTTTAGTTTATCAGCCATCTATCTCTTGACATAGACTGGACATCCTCATGTCTTAAGATAACCTAGACTCAACTTCTTATCGAACTATATATCTCATATGGTGTGGTAGGAATAGATTTTGATGAAACCTTATTCAACAGATGAATGATGGTTAACAAGGTATGTTTCTAAAGATATAAGAGTAGATCAGTGAAGCTCATTATGGACCTGACCATATCCAATAGGATCCTGTTCCTCCTTTCAAATACTCCGTTGAATTGAGATATACCGGGAGGAGACCATTGAGAGACTATGCCGTTGTCATTAAGATATCTCAAAAATTTCTGACTAAGATATTCATCTCCTCGATCAAATCGAAGAACCTTAATCGATTTGCTTGTTTGCTTTTCTACTTCATGTCTAAATTTTTTGAACATTTCAAAGGCTTCAGACTTGTGTTTCATCATATATACATACTTGTACCTAGATAAATCATCGATAAAGATAATGAAGTAGCTATAACCATTCTTGATCTGCACCTCAAATGGCCCACACACATCGGTGTGTATCAGGGCAAGTAACTCAGTGGCCCTCTCCTCATATCCTACAAAGGGTAACTTGGCCATTTTTTCTTGAAGGCAAGACTCGCAAGCTGGATACAACTCTAGGTTAAGAGAGCCAAGGATCTCATCTTTTTTTAGTTTGTTTATCCTATCCTCTCCAATATGACCTAGTCTATGGTGCCACAAGTACTTCTGATTAATTTCATCTCTCGATCTCTTTTAGCCTACAATACTCACTATTTACTCATTTAAGTTCACATTCGCATCAACATACAAGTGATAAAGACTGTCAATTAAAAGATTGAAGAAAAAATAGGTAGTTCAAAGCATGTATTTTTAAAATTTTATAGTGAAATAATAAAAGATTAAACACTTTAATCTTCTAAACATACCTTAGATCAGATCTAAACTACCATTAAGGATCTATGACATAAAAAATTTACATATAAAATATGATATAAAATAGAAAACTGCATCAATCATATCGATACCCTGAATCTGATCCAAACTTTAAATCATATTGGTTGAGTTCAGAACTCATCCTCTTTTCATGGGTTGATGATATTTATTGCTGGTAAGCATGGTACAAAACTCTCACTGATGTCGAGCAGCCGCACAGGTCGTTCGACCTCTACAGATTGTCCACTCAAAGCCCTGATCGGATCTTCCTTTATGAGAGTGCTAACTCGCATCGAAGGCTCTAGATGGCTGATCCAAGCTCCATTCTTTGGATCTTCCAGACTCTTCCAGATCAGAAGATGAAGCTTTATAAAAAGATGGTAGTGTGAAAGATTGGACAAGACTCACTCTTATATTTTTTTCTCACAAAATCTAGAGTTGAGACCTAAGAACCCACAGCTCACGCCCGAGAGGAAGAATACTTCCTCTGTTTCGCATACACGGAAGCCTAACCCACTCTCAACTTTTCACATCCCCACACTCAGATTTTGTATGCCAAAAATCACTCTTAATCTTGCATAAAACTGATCCCCTTTTAAGATTGGCATCCCATAAAAGATAAAGATAAGAAAGAGGTAGTTTCAGTTCAAATTCAAACGTTGGTTGATCCTTATCATCAATTCAAATCAAATTTGAATTAAATTTTGAACCAAACTTTATTCTCATCTTATAAACTTAGAGAGGGGTCAACCAGCATCAGAAGGGTGCAAAAAATCTCATGCAAAAATACTTTATGCATGGAGAAAAGTGGAGGCTTGAAGAGGAGAGTCTAACTCAATTTGGACTCTAGATTTTTATTCAAATTCAAACCCATTTGAATTCAAATTTAAACCAACCATTTTATAATTCAAAAAAAATCAGATGAGGATATGAAAAAAAATTTTGGGCATGAGAAAAATCATGTAAAAATATTTCTCACGTGAAGAATAAGAGGGCACAGAGAAAGGAGGTGCAAGAGATTCGAATTCGAATTATTTTCTCATCTAATTAGATTCTTAACTCAACCAAATTAGGTTAAACCTAATTAGACTACTAAATTTAATCTAATTAAATAATAAATAACTTTAATTAAATTTTAATCAAATCAAAAATTAATCGAGCTCAAGTCGTGATCATATCAGGAATCGAACACCCTTAGCGATTAGATCATTTCATAACCTAATCGGGTCAAACCAAATTGAATCCAATTCAATTATGTTTGATCCAAAACTCAATGCTCAATTAAATTGATTTAATTAGCAATCTAATTACTAATCAATTCTCTTATAATTTACCAATAATTAATTTATTGTAATTTTTGTATAGGGCTAATCATCAATCGAATTGACTATTTTATCCTAGAATGATTCTTAATCATTTATCAACTATATGATCAGTCAGAAACTTCTTTTAAGTGTGATCCTATAGGTTCAAACCTAAGCTAGTAGTATAAGAATAATCTTTTTATACCAATCAAAATGACCATCTAGCAATGATACCCAATATCTGGATAGATCGAAAGATTGTAAAGCATCATTCAAGAATCTATTGGTATATGATTATCGTATAATTCATTCCTTTGACTCAAATGCTCAAGATGACCTAGAATTTAACTGTCAACCCTAGTATGGTCATCCAAATTATATTTTAATTTTTAAAATCTATCACATTGATTATCTCGATCAAAATTTTACTGAATTGAAACACACTGATACATTAACTCCTACTTATTCGGAGGGGTCAATTCCATCTTGACTCACACAACGACTTTGTAAGTACTTGACTGTGTCAAAAAAATTTTCATCACTGAATTAAAAATTCAGATAATCTAGCACCAAAGCACAGTGAGTTGCTTGCAAGTCATCGTAGTGATTTCAGATCGGAGGGACACTTATACCTATATCCTTTGCGAGCTACTCTTGACAGCAGAGTGCTCAGCAATTAGTTACATTTAGTGAGATATACTCCTACGTCTCACTTGTATGCCATGTCAGTGTCTCCATACTTCTTGGTTAAGAGGATAACCAACGTACATGACACACAATGATCTATACTTGATATAGCTATCATTCTAATAATAGTATATCATTTGATCGTGAACTTAAAGTTTAAGAATAAAATGATATATCCTCCTATATCGAATGAAATAGTCCTAAGAAGTTCATCACATAACAGAAGTTCAAAATAAGATGTACACAATGATGAAAAAATCAAATAATATTTATTAATTTAATAATTTATATATAATTATAATAATAAGCTCAACCGTCAACAGACTGACGATTGACTTTGGGACATAATTTCCAACAAAGACCTCATGCAACTAATTTATTTCATAAATAAATAGAATAAAAATCTTTACTGAAACTAATTTCAAAACCTTTCTGTGCTAGCACAGACATGAAAATCAAATTTCGACTAGCTACAGAAACATAATAATAGTCCTTTAAATCGAATCTAACACCAGATGGTAATTGAAGAGGATAAGTGTCAATGGCCTCTGCAGTAATTTTTGCTCCATTGTCGATCTGAAGGATCATGTCACCTTCCCTCAACTTTCTACTTTCTATCAGATCCTGTATTGAGGTACATATATGAGCACTCGAGTCAAAGTCTAATACCCACCTGGAGGTAGAAAAAATCATAAGATTAGATTCAATTACAAGTATACCTTCGAAAGGTTTATCATCCTTTTTGATCTTTAGGCTCTCTAGGTATTTTGAACAGTTCCTCCTCCAATGGCCTTAGCATGACAGTAGAAATATTTTTCTTTTGCTTCAGCCTTATTAGGAACTTCCTTCTTTAGCCTGCTCTCCTTTTTTTGCTTCTTAGTGGATTTTGCCTTGTTCTTCCCCATAGACTTTCTCTTGAAAGAAGTCCGCTCCACAGCGAGAATAGAGTCTCTTGAACTCTTCAAGGTTTCTTCCGTAGTGACCAACATGTTGACCAGTTCAGGTATAGTGCAGTCAAATTTGTTCATATGAAAATTTACAATAAATTGACTATATAAACTCATAAAGAATTGAAGGATCAGATCCATCTGTAATTCTTTTTGTATTTCAAGCCTGAGTTTTTCAAGCTCCTCAATATCCTTGATCACTGTCATACAGTACTCATGGACAGACTGCCCTTCACGCATCTTCAGATTGAAGAGTCTTTTGAACATCTCGAAGCACGCAGTAGGACTCTGCTCACCATACAACTCTTATAGGTGAGTGATCATAGCCCTAACAGTGGGCATATGCTCATGCTAGCTTTGCAACTTGTTTGACATAGAAGTCAGTATATAGCACTTGATCTGACTGTCTTCATCCGTCCACTTGTCAAAAGCAACCATTTGCTTAGTAGTAGAATGGTTTGATAACACTATGGATTCCTGATCGAGTACATGATCTAGTTTTTTTGAGATCAGGATAATCTTGAGGTTTCTGAGCCAGTTTTTGTAATTTGTTTTGATCAAACGATTGGTTTCAAGGATATGGGCTAGAGGGTTTGAGGCTGACATTGTTTAACTGCAAGAGTAGAGATTCAAATTAGACTTTTGTACTAAATTATTATATTTGCTTTTAGAGACTTTAAGATGTAAATAATGACTCTCACTAATTTATCGGATCCCTCCACTCTTCAGGAAGGAAACGAAAATCCTAACGCGACAAAAGATTCTTAATGGGTGCTGCAGTCCCACTGATGACATGTACCTCACCTAACAGTTATTGATAACATGCACATCGATGCATAGGTAATTCTTTGCCCAGATACCTCTTTAAGCATGTTGCAGTGACTTTATTTCTAGGTCAGTAGGCTCACCTAACAGGTATTGCCCACACTCCTTAGTTAAGCTAGATCCACCGTTCACAAGCAGGTGCAAGGCCATCATTGGGTTTCTCACCTAACAGTTATTGAGCCCAACCCCATCCTTATCCTGGAGTAACTTTTTGCTAATAGAGTGGTTGCGTGTTTCTGATGCAACTGAACTACTGTGACAAGCCGAGAACAATCAACGTCGGTAGCATGTCTGCACATCTACAACGATGGAAGACCTATGGACTTAATATTTATGGAAAAGTTTAGGTTTAGGTCTCATCTAATCCATCATCATATGACCAACCTAATTGGCATGGGTTAAACCAAATCACTAAGCAACTTTATTCAAGACCCAATCTTTCAAATTGATCAGGTAAGTGGAGATCGGTAGGGGTCCCCCCGTTGCTTTACTTAGACACCAATAAAGTGATCAGATAAGCGAATGGAACCAATTAAATAACCATGTTTCAATTACTTGCCTTAGACACCAATAGGTCAATTGGTCTAAATGGGTTAGCTCAAGTAAATCAGACTTAAACCATCGAGCCAAATTAGATCCTTAGGTTAATCGATTCTACATATGGGACTCGATCAATTTGATCAACAATAACTGCATGATCATTTAACTTAATTGATCTAACCATAATCCATACTTGACACAGTTTGATCATTTACTTAATCGAATTAGACCCATATGGTTCAAATCATAAACTCTAGATGCAATCCTATTACATGACCTAACTTTTAATTTTCTCATAACCAAAACCCTCATGCATAAATATAAATTTCAGATTCTAAAATCAAATTTCAGATCTAAATTTTTTGTATGAAAGTAAGTTTTAAATTATGAAAATATATAAAAATAATTTTCAGATTTAACATACAAACATATATCACATATATGCATATAAAATTCAGATCTAAATAAAATTCAGATTTACAATATGATATCATATATCTCATATACTAATCATAGATCAGATTGAAAGTAATTTTATGATCTAAATATATAATCATATATCTCATACATGAATTATAAATCAGATCATAAAAATTTCAGGTTTATGTATGAATCTACATATCATGTGAACATGAACTAGAAACCGTTCTAGATCAAAATTCAGATCTATGCATGCTTTTATATATCATCTGTATATTCTAAAATCTAATTCAAAATTAAAGTTTAGATTCAAAGATTCATCTATACATCTCATATATTAAGAAAAAAATAGATTTTGAAACTCTTTTCAAAACATATATAATAATTTTAGCAATATGAACCCCGTGGCTCTGATATCACTATTGAAATTTGAGGTTTGGGATATGCATATGTGTTTTAAAATTTTATTTTTTAAACACCGTAGTGAAATATAAGATTAAAATACTTTTAATCTGAATCATGCATGCATAAAACATAAAACCACAAGGATCTAGTTTATGTGCTGAAATTGATATATGTTGAAATTCAGATTGTGATCAAATCGCATACTTGTTTCATAATTTTTTTCTTTGAATCTGGATCTAGAAGAGAAGAGATTTTCTTGTAGCCGTATAAATATCCAACCTCTACAGGTATCCACTCAGGATCAGCCTCAAACAGCCCTCTTCAAATTGAATTTTTTGCTTTAAAAAAATTCAGCGTGCTGAATCTGAACAAAGCTTGGATCACGATCAACACTTGATATCTTTCCTTGTTCTTCTTCTTCTCTTCTTCTTTTGCTTTTCTCCCTTGTATTATGCTACTATCAGCAGGTGGAAACCAATACATAGGAGGAGATGCCAAGGCCCTTTTGGGCGTGAAGGATGGGATGACCAAAGGGAGAAGGAGAAGGGAGAGGAAGAGAGGGTGTGGGGGGATCTATGAGGTGTGGAGAGCTGCTGGTTTTGATGCTCTAGAGATCATAGGGGAGATCTCTTTAAATAGGCATGAGGATTGAATCCTATTCGATCTCATAATATAAGTCTTACTTGCATTAGGTTTCCTAATAACTTAAGTTATTCAACTTACATTAGGAATCCTATTAGGTGCCAACTCTAGGAGCCCTTGCATCCAATTAAACATACCCTCTTTTGCACCCAAAGGATGCCCCATATGAAATCAAAAGGCCCTTTAATCATGGGACATACCCAATTTGATCCAATCAAGGTGGCGTCCCATAATAACTATCAAGAAAATTAATTAGAGACTTGCACCCTTAATTTATATGATCCAAAATCCAAGACATCTAATAATTGGAGTCCCATAAATCTAATTCATTTAGGTTATTAGCAAGTAATTAAGTTTGAATATCTTATCAAATAAAAAATCTAAATGGAAAGAGAAATTGGATCCAACCATGTGCTAGCAAGGTTATCTTGAATCCAATCGAGTTTCTCTAAACCCAATTGATACTTCATAAGCTTAATTGCTAATTCTAAGCCTAATCTCTTTGTTGTGTGACCCCATAGATTCAATTCTATCTAATAGTGAGATATACAATAAACTCTATCAAAATATCATTAAAACTCTTTTCAATGGATCGAAACAATTTCACTCTAACTCATCAAGGATTGTCAATCCAAAACAATCCTAGTGAGCTCTCACAATCTACCAGTGACACCTAGCAGTATGTAGTGGCAACCCAATAGAACTGAAATGAACCTCTAGGTGTAGTTGATGTGTGATTCAGTCCCTCTATTGTGAGTCCCGACTAGATGGTAGGTCATGGATAAATCATCAAACCTCAACATCAGTCATATGATAGATTCGATTAGTTCAAGTTCAGTTATGATTTCTAAGAAATTTTTTTTCATCAATCACACTACTGTGGTCACAGATTTTCGAACTTAACCTCTCAAATCTCATAGGACAGTTTCTTTCTACCAAGATTGATAGATCCCATCTTGATGCACATCCTACTCCTACAATGGATCAATTGTCATCAATATCCACTACAAGAGCTCATTGAGATCCATGTTTATGTGTCAATCATGCTCTAACAGCCTCACTGCAAGCAGCAGTGTCATCTCAGGTCTAAAGACCAGTCATACAACTACAGCATCGAGATGATCACTGACGATCGAATAGAAATTCAAGTGATCTCTCGTATGATCATGCTTAGTACTAGTTGTTCTCTAACAACTATCCACACTCGTCACCCAGTGTCTCCACACTGTAGACTAAAGATCCATCTATCCTGAAGAAAGTGATCTGTGCGTCGGTCTATCTGGATCGATCACTGTTCTCATGATGATCTTATGATCGAAAGTATTTAAAAATTAAATACATATCTTTAATTCTTAATACTTTGAGAATATGTATCGAAAATTAATTTCATAGATGATTCAAAGACACATCACACTTGAATGAAAAATGAACTTTCCATTTTATTGATCAAATCAATGTATTAAGTATAAAATTATGTTCTAGATTTATTACAATACGTCAGTCATATTGGCTTCTAGGACATACATCTAACATTCACCTCTTCGATCTGATCAAAGAATTTTAATACTCTTCTTAGTCTATTTTTCTACTTCACTACAAAATCGTTTGAATATTTCAAATGATTCAGATTTATACTTCATAAGGTAGACGTACCCATACCTCGATAAACTACCTATAAATGTAATGAAGTAATAGTATCCTCCTCTAACGTCTATATTCATGGGTCCACATGTATGTATTAGATCTAGAATATCATTGGCTCGTTCATCTTTTTTTTAAAAAGGTGACTTGATCATCTTACCAAGTAGACAAGATTTACAGGTCGGTAATACTTCACAATCATTAATTTCAACGACACTCCCCTTAATTAACCTGTCTATCTTATTCTTATTCACATGACCTAGCCTACAATGTCAAAGGTAGGAATTACTGACATTATCTATCCTAAGATATTTGTTCAATGTATACATTACACTAATAGGCTGTGATAATATATATGCCATATTTTAATTATCCATGCATAATTGTAGTATCATTCATAATGATATCATAAAAATTATCTTTTATTAAAAACTTAAAATCAAGTTTGGCCTAAAAGCCTACAAAGATGATATTTATCAAAAAGGATGGACAATAATGATACTCATCTAATATGACACTATTAGACTTGAAAACAAACTGCATAGTTTCTAAAGCTAGAACTGGAACATGACTTCCATCTCCAACGTTCAGAAATCGTCCATCTTCTCTAAATTTTTTACTGATCTGCAGTTTCTGCAATGAATTATAAATATTAATTGAATTTTCAGTATTCAATACCCAGGTAGTAATATCACAAATAGAGAAATTACAAGGAGTTATTATATAAGTACCTTGCGAAGCAACTGATTGCTTGTTTCTCTTAATTTTTGACCCGTTTAGATCAAGAAAAGATATGTATGCCGGATAATTTCTTTTTCAATGATTTGACTTCTTCCAAAATAAGTATTCTGACTGATTCTTATTGACTTTCGATTTTTTGCTCCACTTTGGCTTAGGATCGGCGGCATAATTTTTTTGCACATTTTTCTTCTTTCTTCTCTTAGAGAAATGATGACCTACAGATGAACATCCCACTACATGCACTGGCTCCTTTTGGAGCTAATGATCCTTCTTGAATGTCTGCAGTAATTCTAGCAAACCATGATAATTCACTGTAGGCTTGGTCATTCTGTAATGACTTAAGAAGGGTATATAAGATTTCAGTAGCAGTTCAGGATAGCATCCTTGCCCAACCATTCATGTAACAGAAAGCCAAGTTTACTTAAGCGTTCAATATGCTTGATAATATACAATACATGATCAATCATTGACGTCCCCTCTCGCATATGGACATTAAACATAGCGCAAAAGGTTTTATGTCTCTCTATATCCTCAGGGGTACCAAAGGACTCATTCAATATTTGAATCATAACCTTTGGCTGCACATCCTTGAATTTATGGCTAAGTTCGTCATTCATTGTTGCCCTCATGATACAACGCACAATCGTATAGTCACTGAGCCACTTCAAATAAGTATCTCTCATAGCACGGGGTGTATTGGTAGCAAGTTCTTCGGGTGCTAAATCCGTAAGCATGTAAAAGATCCTTTCATATTCCAGAACGATCTTCAACTTTTGAAACTAGCTATTGAAGTTGAGTCCGATAAGCTTGTCGCTATCTAATAGCAAATAGAGCGATAGTATGTTGGCCATAGCTGAAAAGAAGAAACATCAACCTATTAGTATATGAAATATTTTAATCCTAAAGATATGGACTTTAGTCTAAAGATACTCCCACTATTTTATACAAATTGATAGCATTTATCTCCAATTCAAGGAATTATATTAATTTTTTAGTGGGTACTAGAATCCACACAGACTGCATTCGGGCCTGAGTGTGGCTCGACCAACCATAGTGCATCTATGTATAGATTTCTAATCAATTATTTCTCTAAAAAACTTTTAGTAATTAGGTTTCACCCTAGGCTTCTCTTCAACAGGCGTGTGGTGCCTCCACTGAAAATCTTGATTAAGTCCAACTATTAACATGACTACACCAAGCATATCCAACAAATGAATATCCAGATCCGAGTGTGGCTTGGCCAATCTAAGCATTGATCTAAAAGGCACAACAAGATGGTCATATGATGAATGATAATTTCAAAATCCAATAGATACCAAGCGTGTGGCGCCTCCAATGCCTATTTAGAATATTGGACTCATTATCACATACCTTAATAAAAGGCTATGAACTAGTTATCCTCATAATTGTATCATTTTAAGGACCTAATAATTTAGAGAATTTGATTTAGTGATTTGAGAATAAGAAAACAATTGATCTACAAGTCGTAAATCCTTCTACGAACTTCATCAAGTCATGATGAAGACTTTATACAAGTTGATCTAAAAATATCTAAATCAATCATACTAATTTATCTTAATAGTCAGGATTAGCTCGAATTAATTAACGATCTAATCAAAATATAATCTACCATATTGGCTAAGTAAGTGAGATCGATGGGAGAAATATGCCATTAACTCGTCACAGACGCCATCTAGGTGAGTAGCTCCCAATTAATGACCATCGATCAAAACTGTCAAACTTGTCTTAAATACTAACTGGTTAATTAGTTTTGATTTGATCTATCAGAAGATTCAGGCTCCACCACTGAGCCATGATCATGGTCCATTTAATAGGATAAAAAATATGAACTTAATCTAGCTTTAACTATTGAGATTGATCTAGAGAAATTCTGACCTAATCTAATTCAACTTTTGATTAGATTTAATCAATTTTTTTATTTAGTCTATATATATTTCTAACCCTAGGTCTAACCCAGTAGAAGAATCTGATTCATGCAACCCATTACCCATTAATTTATGTGGTGTCTTAAAATTCTTTAATTCTCAAAGTTAGATCGTTTTAAAACTTAATTCCAAATTAAGTATCTAAAATATATGTTTCAATTTGTAGAACTATTCTACTAAGATTTCAAGTGAAGCACACCATATATTTTATATCATAAAAATTAATTTTTATATCAATATTTAATAATTAAATATGCATAAGTATGATCTAAACTTCATATATACATCACATATATCATGACTACTTTTAGATCACTACCAATTACATCTAATGTAACATGCTATTCTGATTTTAAAATAATTTTATATCTTATTGTAATAAGTTATAAATCACTTTAGATCTAATCCAAATTTATTTATGATCAAAATTATTTATAAAAATTTATTTACTTTTTTTCTTCATGATACTGGATCACAATGACACTCTTACACGTCATAAGAGAACCCATCGAATGGGTAAGAGAGGGACTTGAATCTTTTTCTTCTCTTATGATCGGACGGTCTGATGATCTCATCAATCCAAGTACTAGGTTACTAAGATCTAAAATCTAATTTCAAATAAAATTATATCTACATGTAATTTATCAAAACAAAGTAGGCATGTACGTGATTTTGATCATATCAATAATATTCTTCATTTAATCTAATTAGATTCAATGCATCACATACATCATATCAGATCTGAAACTTAATTTTTATAGGATATAAAATATTAAATTTAGATCTAAAATCATATATAAAAATAATTAAATACGCATATAAACACATAAAGATTAAATTTTTGGTTAGATCTGTTTCAATATTGTATAGATTTTTGATAGAAATCAGATCTGAAAATCTGTTAAAACAGATTCAATTTAGATATGAAATAAGTCTAACTTTCAATCCGAAATAATAATAAAAAAATTTTATTAAAATTATTTTAAAATAAATTTTAAAATAGATTGTTATTCTAATAAAAATCTATAATAATAAAATTCTATTATAATAGATTTGTAACAAACTTTAACTAACCATTGATTAGGATCATGTAATCTAATCAAAATTAGATCATAAATTTTATTTAAATAGATCTAAAACTGATTTAATGTCTAACATAAAATTCTAATCATATACCATAAATAAATCAATAAAAAAAATTAGTTATACATCTGTATATCAAAATCTGGCTCTGATACCAGTTGAAGAAAAAAAAGGATTCACGCTGAAGGATTGCCAGGGGACATCTAAAAATTTTTTGATAATAATCTAATAAAAAATTTTTATCTTTTACCTATTATGCAGTGGAATAGAAATTAAATCTCTAAAGGATTTTGAATCCAAAGCCTCGTAAATATTTGAACGTACAAATCCTCTACTTCGCACGTACGTTAGACTTCACAGGAAAGTAAGATGAAATCTCGGATTATTGTACCTTCACAAGACAACAAAGAGGAGAGGGAAAAGATCTTTGGTGTGATGCCTCACACCTAAATTTTAGGATGCCTAGGCCTCTTCATGCCATGGAGAAGATGGACGTCCAAAACAACACACCAAGGAGAAGAGACCCTTCTCTTCTCTTGCACGCCACCTCTCTCTCTCTTTTTCACCTTAGCACACAATCTAATTGTTATGCTTTGATAGTTAGTGGTCCTCCCTATTTATAAATAATTTTTTATGACCCAATGACCAAGAGTCCTAATTCAAATCAGCTTTAAATTAATCTTTCGCTTATCTAACTAGGAATCCTGTTTGAGATAAGATAGGTGCCTAAATAGGCACCCTCATGCACCCACGCCAACATCCAAGTGTGGGGCAGCAACAACCAGCACCCCATTTCCTTTAGGTCGGCCATGAGGGGAGAGAGAGTCCCAGCAAAAATGGACTCCAAGGATCCAATCTAAATATGGATCAATTCGAATCTAATTCAAACCTGATTCAAACCAATTTCGATTAGGCTGTCAATCTCAAACTGTTTAGGAATTAGAACTAAGTCTCACTTAAATTTTTTAATCTAATTAAATCTAATTAAATTAGATCTAATTTAAAATTAATTAGCACATAAATTCAATCTCTTATAAACTTCTTGGATCATAGATCAAATCTTGTTTATCTCCGAAATTGAATCTGAACCTCACGTCTCGTGCTAGCTAGACATCGTCAACTGTTTAATCCCATATAATCCATAACTTAATTCTCAATCAAGTTAATATATTTTTTCAATCAAGTCATGTCTTCTAAATTGAACATATAGACTTAGATCAATTCTTTCCTACGTCACTTAGCTTTATACGTCATTCCATAGATTCAAATACTAAGTCGGTAGCACAGGAATTATTTTCTGTACTAATCAAAGTTATCATCTAGTAATGGTTTCCAACATCTGGATAGGTCAAATATTTACAAGATAATATTCAAGAACCAATGTATATGATTACCGCATAATTTATCTCTTTGATCCTAAATATGCTCTAGGATTATCTAATATTAAACTGTCAATCCTGAAGGATCATCCTCATTATATTCCAATCTTTCAAATCTATCATATGGATTATCCTGATTAAGATTTTACTAAATTGAAATATAGTAATGCATCAGCTCCTATAATTTGAAGGGGTCAATTTTATCTTGATCTACATGCAGACTTCACAAGTACTTGACTGTACCCAGTAGCCTTCCATCACTGCATTAGAAATGCAGATAGTCCAGCATCAAAGCATAGTGAGTTGCTTGCCCTAACTTGAATTTTGCTCGTCCTCGAGTAAAATAGATATATCAGCATTGTGTACCGACTTGGTCTTGAATAAAAAGTTAGGTTAGGCATTCCAAAAGATAGATGATACTTGATCAGACCATTAAAGAGATACTTCATTGGATTATCAATTTGACCCAATTAGTGGCTGAGTATTAACTAAAAAAATTTCAAGAGCTTTTCTTTCACCAACTCCCCACTTTACTCTTTAAATCCTCTAACTTAATGTGAGAGGGGTTTATTATCTTCTTGCAATTTAGTCTCCTTATTATCTACTATTTTTTAACATTGTCCACCTTTTTACGCGAACTATAACACTTACTTAGGCGAAGAGGCCCGGTTACTCAGTAGGAAATCAATATTTTTTTTTAAATAAAAAATATATTTTAAAGAGAATTTTTGCATACCTCGATCTTTCCACCCAATCTCTCATGAAGCAGATTCTTTATTGAGATCAGTAAGAAGAGGGTTGTAGAATCACTCCTAAAATTTGATCTAATCCAAACCCTACCATTCATTGGGTTTTCTTAATAATTTATTCCTCAGTATCTCTAAAATTCTCTTGACCGTTAATCATTCATTGATTAGGATGTCTAATTGACTCTTAATCAAAATAAAATTCAGATACATAAAACTAATTATTTCTGACCATACTCGAGGATTTGATTAATTTCTTTTCCCCCCAACTTAATCTACATTGTCCTCAATGGAGTAGGAAAGCAAAGAAAATAAAAGGAGAGAATGCACCTAGGATAATTTTGCTTCGAAAGTTGAAGATAGCTTCATTGATTAATAAGCTCTTGTTCTAAATTCCTGTAGCTGCAGTAAAGTAAAAACAATATGAAATCGTTGGGTTGCCTCCCAACAAGCGCTAAGTTTTACGTCTTCAGCCAGACGTCAAGTTTATTGACAGACTCTTCCATACAGAGCGGTCCTTTATTTTTAAAAAAAATGAAGATCAGTTAAAACAAAATAAAAAAAATTTGAGTTGCCTCCCAAAAAGTGCTAAGTTTAACGTATTCAGCCAAACGTCATATGCAATAAAACCAACAAAAAGTGGGCAATGGCTCATACTTGATTGTCCATGGAGGAGTGGTTTTATCGTGTGGTGTATCTAACAAGGTGTTAACTTCTTTCATATATCCCTCAAAGTCATACACTCCAAAGTGAGCCAAGCAAGTATCTAAGGGGTCTGGTGCTAGAATTATGGGTGTTGCATCTTCTATCATGTCTTCTAGTGTATCTACTTCGAAGCAACTATCCATTAATGATCCTTGGGAAGCACCAAACACATTCAGTCTCAGTTTCTTATTCCCAAACGATACATCCATGACTCCTGTCCTACAATTAATGCATGCATTTGCTGTAGCTAGAAAGGGTCGTCCTAAGATAATGAAAATTTGTCTTGGGTTGCCACTTAATTTCATGTCGAGAACCAGAAAATCAACTGGAAAGTAAAACTCATCTACCTTGACCAAGACATCCTCAAGCATTCCATGTGGTTTCTTAATTGATCTGTCGGCTAATTACAGTGTGACTGATGTGAATTTCTGTTCTCTGAATCCAAAAAGTTCATACACTGAACTAGGTAAAAGATTCACACTTGCCCCTAAGTCCAGAAGAGCTTTTTCAATGTGATAATTTCCTATAACACAGGAAATGATGGGGGCTCCTGGGTCCTTAAGCTTTGGAGGAGTGGCATGCTGGAAGACAGAACTAGACTGTTCAGTGAGTTGTACTTTCTTTGGAATTTGTGATCTAGATTTACGTTTTGGGGTGCATAAATTCTTCAAAAATTTGGTATAAGCAGAGACCTGTTTGATTGCGTCTAAAAGGAGAAGATTAATTTGGACTTGCTTAAACAATTCCAACATCTCATCGAGTTTTTCTCCCTTCTTATCTGTAGGAATAGGGGCTTTCAGGGCATCCGAAAATGGGGCTTTAGGCAAGTAAGATGATTCCGGTGCAGGTGCTGGGTTAACAGGTTCTTTTCTCTCTTCAGATTTTTTCTTTTCTGTTGTAGCTGGAATTGGTTGCTCTTATTGTTGGATTACTTCAGGTTGATTTAAGATTTTTTCGCTTCTAAGGGTCATGATCGATTTGGCATGTTCAGAAAAAGTTTCAAGACCAATGGAGCTTTCAGCTATGTATTGACCTTTTGGGTTATTAATAGGCTGACTAAGTAATTTGCCTTCTTCCCTCCTACTGAAAGCTATTGCTAGCTGACCTATCTGGGTCTCTAGCTTTGCTATTGATTGCATATGGGAGTGAAGGAGTTGGGTATTCATTTCTAGTCCTTTAAGTACTTGCAGTACTTTTTCTTTGAAAGCCGAGCTATGAGTACTCGAAGTGGGTTGAGGAGGGTTCTGGTATTGTGGCTGGGATGGATTCCTAAAAGTTACATCCGGATAACATGATCTTTGTTGCACCGGAGGAACCACTAGTTGTGATTTTCAGGAAAAATTTGGATGATTTCTTCAGCCGGGGTTATAAGTATTCGAATATGGATCGTTTCCTGGTTTGCGAGCTTGTTGGACTTGAGCTTGCTGAACCTGCTCATGCACAAACTCAGAAAATTGAGGTGCGGCTGGGCATTCACTAACAAAATGGTTCAGACTTGCACACAATGCACAAACTTCTTGGATTGGGTTAGGTGGAATCGGGGCTTGTCCAGTATTTAGAAGACGGTCTAATTTTTTGGATAGTTCATCTACCTTACTGTGGATATCCATGACGTTTCCAATCTGATAAATTCTACTTCTTTTTTGTTGAAGCATGGGTTGTTCTCTAGAAGTGGCAGACATATGATGTAAGGAATTCTCACTAAGTGTTTCAAAGAGCTGCCAGGCTTCATCCTCACTCTTTAGCATGAATATCCCACCACATGATGTATCAACCATTTGTCGGTGTTTCTCCGATAGACCATCATAAAAATACTGACAAAGTTGCCATTTAGGGACAGCATGGTGTGGACATTTACGAATAAGGTCCCTTAACCTTTCCCATGTCTCATGAAAAAGTTCACCCTCCAATTGAGAAAAACTGGTGATAGCTTTTCTAATTTGATTTGTTTTTCCAATTGAAATGTATTTCTTGAGAAATTCTCTCTGAAAATGATCCCAAGTTGAAATGGTTATAGAGTCTAAGGAGTTTAACTAATACTTGACTTTGTCCTTAAGTGAGAAAGGGAACAGTTTCAACCTAAGGGCATCATCAGAGAAGTTTTGGATTTTTACTATGGAACAAATTTCAAAAAATTCATCCAAGTATTTGTATGGGTCCTCATTACTAAGTTCATAGAATAATGGCAATATTTGAATAATGCTAGACTTAATCTCATATTGGGTAGCTTCTATTGGAGGTGCTTGAATACATAGAGAGTAGGTATACGAGGATGGAGTGAAATATTCTCTCAATGAGCGTGGAGGATTAGCCTCACCAGGTGCAGCCATGTTTCTAACTCGGATAGTCCTAAGAGTCTTTTCTAATTCTTCGTCTAATGGTTGCAAGTCAGGTTTTAGTGATCGTCGACCTAACATGCAACTAAAAGGTCTATGTAGGACTATCCTAGTCTGTTAAGGATTTTTTTTTTTTATTAAGAGGAGAAGAGAAGAGAGAAAAGAGTTCTAAAGAAGAGATCCTAAGAAGTCCTAAAACTAATAGAAGAATTAGTTGTGGTTAAATTTTAATTACAATCAAGTTAGCACGCAGTAGACTCTCTATCCTAAAGTTATCCTAGTTCTAGATAGCTCCTAACTGTAGTTAGCCTTCAAGCCCTCCAAGTCAGAGTTTGACCAACCAACTGGCCAGGTAAGTGTAAGGTTGGTGGGAGTCCCCCCGTTGCTTTTCTTAGACACCAATTAAATTGGTCAGGTCAGCGAACGGAACCAATTAAAAATCACCTTCCTTCGGGCCCAGTCGTCCCGCAAACCACTTGCTTAGACACCAGCTAGCTGACCAAGTCTAACCTGGTTCAACTTTTAGGGTCACTTGTCTTAATGAGCTCAAAATTCTTAGGGTCAACGTCTAATTAATTTTAGATTAAGGTCTAGGTTATGCAAATGCAAGAGAGTGATTTGTGGGCCAAGGAAGGGTGATCAAATCTCCACCTTATCTTAGTTAATGGGTTGCGCCCTTAAAATTAATTATGGAGATGCAATGCAAAGAAACAAGGTGTCCAATCAAGTTAAAAATTTTTATATTTGAGGTTACGCTATTTTAGTTAAGTGTTATGAAATGTCAGTGGCTTTTTTTTTTCAACCGTGCCAAGGTCCCCGGCAACGGCGCCAAACTTTGATGCGTAGTCGTCGATAGCATCAAAAATAACTCTACTCACTACGTAGGTAGAATGAGTCGAGATCGTATCCTCAGGGATCTTGGGCTAAGTTGAGATTACAAAATAAAAGAAAGAAGCATTGTTTTGATTTAGAAAATAAATTATCTTAAAATTGATGTAATTAAAAAATAAAGAGCTCGAAAGTTTTGAATTAATTTTATACTAGCAGAGTTGTATCTCTTTTTTAATTAAATAGATGCGATTAATCTTAGAAAAAATATCTATCTTTCCTCGGCACACTCCGTACTCGTAGATCACGGCGTGTCTCCGAAAAGTAATAGGTAAACAACTCTTCTTTCCTCGACATGCCCCATACCCGTAGATCACGGCGCGTCTCCAGAAAGTAAAAGTTGTTCCTAATATTAATCTAACAGGAAAGCATAAATAAAAATATATGAAAAAGAGCAAATAAAGAACTCATGATGATTTAAATAAGAAGCATAATCTTTATTGCATATAAAGAAATACAAGAAAGTTTAGAACAATAAACCCGCTCTGTGTCGTTACAAAATTTTTTCTCCACTCTCGAGATTGCTAGCTTAGCTGCTCATGGATTAGTCCCTTTCTATTCCTCTATGCAAGGCTCTAGAAGAATTTCTGGGCTCCCCCTCCAATGGGAGTACAAAAGCCTTTTTATAGGTGTTAGGAGGGAGGAGTTTTACATGATTTTTCGATGTGGGACTAAAGAAAATACTAATGACTAAAAAATAGATGGATGAGATGAAAAGATCACAAGCAGATCAAAAAAATACAAATTCTTCCTCTTGAAGTATTTCCAAAAATTAATTTTTTTCCTTTAATTTGCTCGCTGCTGTGTCTGCCATGCCAAATTCTCCCCGCGAACCTGATGCCGCGCGAACCCACGATGCCGCGCGAACCCACCGTCCACTGCCGCGCACCCGCCCGCACGTCTGCCCGCCTAGCACTCGCGTGTTCACCACGCGCTCGCACATCGCGCACGTTAGCTATTAGGAAGCAAGCGCTCCCTTTTGTTTTGATTACCAAAAAGAAACTTTTATTTCTTTACAATTACATCTGTATCTTTTTGGTTCTTTGCATAGTATCTTCATTTTCTATAATACCGTATGCATCTTTCTTTTATTTTAATTTTATTTTAAATCTAATTTTCTTCAAACTTGAGTCTTTTTGATCTGTGTATCGGACTCTTTGTATCGGCGATCACCTTTCCTATAAAACATAAAAAAAAGTATCAAATTCTTAATAAATAAAATAAATTAAATATAATTTTTTGCTTTAAATGACTTAAATTAAGTGTTTATCACATGCCCATACGCTTCGTGAGCTCCTCTCGATAGCAGAATACTCAGCAGGTGAGTCACTTGTTCAGTGATGATGTACTCCTACATTTCACCTATATGCCATACCAGTATCTTTACACTTCTTGGTTAAGAGAACAACCAACTTATATGGCACACAACGACCTTCACTCGATAAGTATCATTGTCCTTTAATGATATATCATTTGATCATGAACATGTTTGAGAGCTATACGATAAATTATTTTTATCAATTTATCGATTATTTTATAGTTTTAAGGACTTCATCACAACACAAGAGTTCTAGCAAGAAAGATGTAATTTTGTGATGAACGATGCCAAAATAACTTTTATTCATTGATAAATAATTCATATATATATTACAAAATGAACACAATCGTCCAAATGATTGACTTTAGGACATATTTCGCAATACTAACCCCATCAACTTCAAACTTATTTCACCTATACACCTCCATTTTAAATTTTTTTTAAATCAAGTCTTGTTATATTTCATTGCAATGTGATCATTTTGTCCATCACTAACAGCCAATGGCCAAATCATTCATCAGATGGCTATAAAATTATATCTCATCTATTCATCGATCAATGTACATATATGATGTACAAGAAATAGAAAATAGAGGATCACTATAAAATAAAACTCAGTGGAATTCTGATGAATTTATAGCTTATGTATGAATCTATCCCTTTGCCACTGGTTCTTCCTTTTGTCTGAAACTCTAAATGCTAGCCCTACTCTCCAAGGTGTGCCACTCTCCCTCCCTCTCCTATTCTCTTCTTCTTTTCTCAATCCAAGCTCTTCTAAAATCTCCACTTTTTTCTCATGTTTGCGGTGTTGGTGGATGTTGTTTCAGATCTCTTTCAGTTCTATTGTAAAAGATATAATTACATAACTATTTCGATCTTCTCTAATGTTCTTTTCTTTCGATATATTATTTTTCTCAAAAATTTTTATGAAGATTTGATGTTTGCTGCATGATTAGAAATACTTGTTATGTTAAAATGTGAGATGATTTGCTTGGTTGTCAATATTAGTGATGGTTCTTCTTCATTTCTTTTATTGCGTCATTCTCTTTTGGTGGGATCATATCATTGTTTCTTTTATTTATTTATCTATTATTAAGTTGAGATCTCATATATCTCATCGTGATTGAACTTAGATAAATCTTATATTAAAGAATTAATGTTTAAAACTTCATCTTTTTAAGCTGGTTTTGGATAAGATCCCATCCAAAGTTGTGAACTTAGTTCAAGATGATATTTTTGATACTTCAATATTATGTGTTCCTTTTCTTCTCATGCAATGACTACGATTTATTTTTTTGTAAGCTATAATTTTATTGGTGCCTCCCACAAAAATGTAGTCTTGGAGACTAGTTGACGTCATGCATGGATTGTTTATTGGTATAAAATAGATGCAAGCTTTAAGAATAAAAGTTTCTAAGAGTCTCTTCTGAATTGCTAGTCCTTTGTTATTTTTTAATTTATCAAATTGTATAATCTAATCATCCAAGCTATTTGATCAATCATTTCATTTATCATGATCTTTGTAGATATATAGTGAACTTAAATCTTCCCTCGTTCCAATAGAAATAGAGTTGGTATTTTGAGATTGGCTACATCTATGCGCAGATAAGAACCTGATTATGTTGCTGTTGATTGCACAAGATAATTTATTAGGAAGATAAAGATTTTCTGATAAGATGCTCATAGGATGGGGATTGGCTTTTGCTAAGATACTGCAGAATACATTATTTTAAACTTTTGGAGGAGTACAGCAAGAGAAAGTTAAATCTCAATATACATGGCAAGTATTAAATTAGTGGGGTTTTTCCTTAAAAAAAGAAGCAAATATGTCATTGAGGGTGAGTCTTAATTTAGAGTTCTTTCGAAACATAATTTCTTTTCTATTCTCATTTTATTTCCAATAAACACCTGGAGTATGGTTATCTATTACCTTTGTTCAATTAGTTTGATGAAAAGGGGATGTAGATATCAAACTTCTCTATGAGAGTTAGTGCTAGGGATGGCAACAGATCATATTTAGATCGATCAATATCTATACCCATCCTATCATGAAAAAATTCATATCCATACCTACCCCATACTCATTTTGGGTCAGATCAGACTGGATGAAATAGAGGGTACAAATTAATAAAATCAAATTATATATAGCCGCCTTATCTCAGATCAGATAGGGTTGGATCTCACAAAAATCCCCCAAACCCTCCAAGATTCAACTCTCAAAATCTGAAGCAACCAATTCACACCACCACAACTTGCATGAAATCCCATGTGTTTGAGAAGAAGACCCAACCAGAACTTAGGCAACCATACGACCACCCTCAAGTGCCCATTTTTCCCATAGATCTCCCAAAAAGGAAATGAAATAAAAAGAAATGGAAGTGAAAAGAGAAAAAACGAGTGCAAAAACTCCAATCTCCCTTAGGTACTCTCCTACCCCACAAATCTCCATGAAATGAAGAGAAAAAAGAAGCAAGAAAATGAAAAAAAAAAGATGGGATAAGGTCTTACCTTTAAATTTTTGCTGTCTTTCCCTTATTTTTGTTGATTTTTCTTATTTTTTCTATATTTTTTTCCCACTCTTAGGAGCCTCAATTGGGAGGGAGGCTTGGAGTGACTGAATAGAAAAGCTTCCTTCTTCAGAAGTCTCAATCGGGTGGGAGGCTTGGAGCAGCCGAATAGGGAGGCTTAGACGATGGCTAAGGTTTTGTGTTGGGTGTTTATCTGTAAGAGTTTAAATGGTATAAATAAATAACTAAATAAAATATATACATTGGGTTGATTTGGGACAAGATATTTCATTATCCGTATCTGATCCAAATTCACTTTAGATATTTTTTCTACAACCCATACCTATCCTGGATTTCAATCAAGTCGGATACCTAATTCAGTGGATCGGATGAAATTGCCATCTCTAATTAGTGCTAGGCCAATAAAGCAGTGATATAGTACTGGTGTAGGAATATAGTGTGATCACCATTGCCTTTTGGACTTGAGAATATTTTGGATAACAACTATAAGGCTGTTATGTTGCAAAAGGTAAGCATATGAAAGATAAGAAAAAAGTGAGGTATGGAATAACTTAGTATTAGAACATATAACTGAGTGCAATACGAGAAGTGAAGAGTTGTTCCAGATTTCCACTAAAGCGTAGAGTAAGGAAATAGGTTTGAAAAGCTTGTGAACTGGGAAATTATAGTCCTTCACAATTTGAATTGACTGGAATAGTTAAAATGGGATGGGGATGCCTTGTAGTATCTAAATAGAACTTGAAAACTGAAAATTGTAGACGATTCAAAACCACATCCATATAATCAAAGAATAAATTGCACAAGCTCAACTGAAATTTATGGATGATCCTTCTTTGTCTAGCATAATATTTTTGTTTATCGCATTTGGCTAGATCTGTAATGTCTTAAAGTATCAGGCAAATTAATCATTTTGTGTTAGAAATGACTAAATTGTAAATTTTGATCCAGTAAATCCTAGAAATTGAAGATTTAGTGTCTATAGTTTCTTCTCAAGCAATTGAACAAACAACCTTTGCGTGTCCAATACCCAATATGAAATCACCTTTTGTTCTATAACTTGGTATTCAATTGTTAATAGCACTTCATTGTTAGTGCAGTTTCTGATAATGACCTTCAATCTTCATATATCAGCAATGAGCTCGTTCTTATTTTATTTTTGCTTTTTTGGTAGACAAGACATTGTAGCTGGAACAGCAGCTCCAGCTCTTGGAGAGCCCATGGACTTGGTGACAACCTACATCTTATGATGAAGAAATCATTGGCCCATGATGGGCTTGTTCGTGGTCTTCATGAAGCTGCCAAGGTCATCAAGAAGCATGCAACGCAACTTTGTGTACTGGTTGAGGATATATCAAGCTTGTCAAAGCACTTTGTGCTGGACATAATGTGCACTTGGTTACAGTTCCAGCTGCTAAGCCTCTTGGCGATTGGGCAGGGGTTAGTAGCATTCTTTCATGTGCTGTCCTAACATACGTTTCTCACAGGGGCCAGCCCATGGGCCTGGTAATCTGCAGAAAGAAAAAGATTCATAGGGGTCTTCTTTCTTTCGTTGACACAGGATTCGGCTCGGGGTGTCGAGTTGATATGGGCTATGCCTAAATAAGTTGCCCAACCTCCAAATCTAGTAGGAAATCCAGCCCAATCTTTCTGGATTACCTACACATGCTCTAATATTTTTTTTAAATCCAACACTTCTGACCAATTTTAGATTCAGTAGATACAAGTAACATAAAATGTCTGTGGTCTTTCCAGCCTGATTACACATCAGTACAAGGGCAGGGCTTTGTTGGGGAATGAGCAAGCATAGGATTGGAGTATGCTTTCATAAAAACAGATATGAGCAAGGAATGATTATTCTAATCATCTGTCTATGCTAAGAAAAGCTGTCAGAAGTTATTCCTTGCATATACATTCATTTATGCTTACCTCCTTTTTTTTTCCTTGTTTCCTTCTAGTTGGGTTTTTTTTGGTCGCCTTATAAAATAGTTTTGACGAGCAAATAATTGCACTTTAGTGCTTTTTTTTTTTTTTTTGATGGAAAAATTGCTCTGTAGTGTTACTCGTCTCTTCAAGACCATATGTACAATCCTAATTTGCTAAACCATCATCTATTCATGTTGTAAAATTTGCCTCGTATATGCTGTGCTAGAATTCTGGTATTGGTCTACCTTTTTTGTTGGTATCAATCTTAAAAACGTTGTGGCCGGCCAAAATTGAGGACAAAGTGACAAATGTGCTGCCCGACGGTGGATTCCAAATTTAGAACTGCAAAGTTTATGTTCATTGTATGCAAAGTAGCATAGCTGACAACTTTTAGTCTGCCTGTGATTTTTGAGTTAATGTAGCTTTGTAAGATTGATTCAGAGGGGAAGGCAAGGAAAGTGGTATGCTGCTCATGTGTGGTTATCAAGGTAGAGGAATCAAGCATTTTCTGTTCTTTCTATCCAACGGTGCAAACAAATTTTTAATTGTTTTATTTTAATGAACTGCATTTTTTACATTTTTGCAGGATTATGGAGAAGAATCGAAGGGCCTTGATATAGTTCAGGAGTATCTGAAATCCCACTGAAAGTTGATTTATTATTTTCAGAACGATAAGCAGTAATAATTTAAGATATCATATGCTTCCAGTTTACTTTTGGGCAATATATGTGCAGTTCTGCAGCTCATTAGATTATGAACTTCTGTTTCCTAAAATTCTCAGTTTTATCAGATATTTTGTTTTGTAATCTTGTACCTTAATTTTTTGCACAATGTGCCAGGCAGCAACTGTTGGGGAATGTGAGGATTTTGTTTAAAATCATTAGTTGCACAGGTCATCCTAGTGTTTAATGGTTATTTGTGCAATCCAATCCAACATAGTTCGCTAATGGGTTTAAGAATCCCAATCTCGCAAGGCACCCTGGTCAAACGCCATGATTGTTTGAGTCATTGCACATATCATCATTCTTCATCACGACTGAAGCTTATCTTTATGAGAGCTTTGAAGTGGATGGCTTGCCCAAGTTCTAATTTTTTAGTCTCCAAAAGTAAGTACCGTAGTAGTGAATGGTTTTTTGTGTATCTCTGCTGTTTACTGGAGCGTAATCCCATAGCAGACGGGCCGAATGACGATCTAATCGCATTTTTGCCCATCCCAAGGTGTTCCGTTCACGATGTCTGGGCCTCTTTACAGCATTGCATAAATGTCTGTTGTTGCGGATCAAATCCACCTTAAGCCGAAGGCGCTAGAACTGCAAGACATCCAGTATGTCGACGGTAATCGAATCTACAAAAAAAAAATTTATCGAAAGTGGCTCCGATGGAGAACCCTCTGATACTCAGAATGGATTTCATCCATAACAGATTTACGCTAGAGGAAGGATGGGCTCCCTCGTGCTAGCGTCGGGCGCCCGCATGACTGTTCGTTTTTGAAAAAGAGTACCTTATCTACCGTTATGCCGCTGCGGAGAGTTTCCTCGCCGGTGAAATTTTTAGTTATAAACTATACTCTACGCTGGCTACCGGAGGTGTCCCCATAACCTCCTCAGCTGGCTTCTAGCAAAAACAAAGATAGAAAGGGACTTCTCAAAGAAAGCTCCTTAGGTGATCTGTGAGCTTGTAAATGGTGACAAATCCAACTGTTCAGGAGCTTCTTTTCCCACGGCCACAAATCCAGTGGATTAAGAAAATGCCCCTTCAAGCACTCCTGGTTGAGTCGAATAAATGGGGCACATACAACCCATACAGGAAGGGGAAGCACGCTTCAAAAGATTTGCACAAAACCTTTTTGGTTAGAGGTCCCTAAGCCCTCACCTTTTACTTCATTTTCTTTCTTTTTAAAAAAATTACAAGCCTATGAGCATTAAAAGTAAGGTTGAATCTGAACCCCATAATCATGGTCGATCCGAATCCCTGATCATAGCCGATCCAAACCCTTGATCATAGCCGATCCGAACCTCTGATCATGGCCGATCCGAAGCCAGATTATGGCCGATCCGAAGTCAGATCTAGACTGATCCGAAGTCCAAAATAGGGCCGACCTAAAAAGGAAATAAGCCTCAAAGCTCAACTACAAGCCGAAGCAAATAATGTGATAATCCGGCCTGATGAGCCAAAAAGCCCACAAAGCCCAAAAAAAAAAAAAAATAGAGGATGAAGACTCCCAACGGGAGTCTTCTTCTTCCCTAAGTCCGATCAGGAGAAGAACTCTCCGAGGCCATCGAAAACCCATAGGAAGAACCCTATAAATTCCCCTTCTTCCCCTCAAAAGTCAGCCTCGACCAGCCGTGAGATCTCCCTCTTCCTTCTCCCGAAATTCTCCGTTGAAGCTCCCGACCCTGTGTTCACCTCAATTTCTCGCCGGAGACCTTACCGAAGTCGAAGGTAAGCTCCGACCCTCCTTCCTAGGCCTTGCACACCCTCGTCGGCCGTCGGGATCGACGGAAAACTTATGAATAGGGGTGGTCCTGTTCTTCCCTTGTTCGGTCGAGCCTTTCTTTCTCTTTTCCGGCACCGACGGTCACGCCGACCGCCGACTCTGGCCTCTCCGAACCCGAGAGAGTCACCCGTTGCCGCCGGCCACCGTCGGGCATGATACGGCCGTGATCGGCCGGTCAAGGCACGGGGACCTCTAGGTCCCCTGTTTCGGCCCAATGAAAGCCCGGGAAGAAGAAGAAGAAAAGAAAAGAAAAGAGAAAGGAAAAAGAAAAAGAAAAGAAAAAAGAAAAAAAAAAGAAAAAAAAAGAAAAGAAAAGAAAATGCAAAATAGAAAAAAAAATAAGAAAAGAGAAAATTTCCTCTCTCCCCTCTTTCTCCCTCTTTCTCTCTCTTTCTCTCTCTATTGTCTCTCTCTAAAAAGAAAAGAAAAAGAAAAAGAAAAAGAAAATATATATATATAATAATAATAATAATAATAATAATAATAATAAATACATGTGAGAGAAAGTTTCTCTCATTTCTCTCTTAAATCTTTCTCTCTCTAGAATTGAACTTTCTCTCTCTACCTTCTCTCTATTTTCTCTCTCTAAATTTTCTTCCTATTTTCTCTCTCTAGATCTTTTATCTCTTTTTATGGATTTCGTCTCTCTAGGGTCATTCTCTCTCTGATTGCATCACAGATCGTAGGATAAATTTGAGATGAAAATATGATGATCTGAGACTGCTCCGAAATTCGTACAGTAGATTAGATCCTGATCCGATCCTTCTTCGAAATTGATAACATCGATCATGGTAAATCCATATTAAGTCATCCTGATATAACCTCTGATGATCTCAATCATGATTGCCACTTTTGAAGGATACGAAGATTCTCTCTCCACTTTCTCTCTCTACTTTCTCTCTCATGACCGACTTTCTCTCTCTAAAAGAAAAAGGTCTATGAATCCTATATCGAGTCATACCTTCATCTTTTAGGGGTTCATATTGACTCTAACAAAATGATCCGAAATTGCTTTGATATCCGTGCTGTATGTCAACCTCATCTGATCGTATCAAAGATCTTTCAAATTTATTATTAAAGAATCCTATTGATTGATCTTGACTTTAATTCGATCTGTGCTTCACGATTTCTTGATCAAGTCACTTGAATCTGACTCTCAGATAAAAGATCCTAAATTGCCCTGGTATCTGGATGGTCCAACACATCCAGTCAACGGTTCTCTTTCTTTATGATTTAATCTTATTATATTTATAGAATAGAAATTGATGATGATTTGATATTTTAAATAGGATTAGCTGATTCTTCTAACGAGATCTGAAGATCTAAGATGAACAAGGTAAGTAGATCTTATGCTCCTTATTTATTTTTAAATGATCATGTTTTATGTAAAGAATTGCTATTGATGAAATCATAATTTTTCATAAAATAAAGATCAGCATATGTGATATGAAAAAGCATGTTTTATTATGAGTATTGATTTCATGAATATGTCTTATGAAAATAGCATGATTATGAAGCATGAATTTCATTATTTTTCCATCTATGTATATGTATGCTTTAAGAAAAAGGTATAAAGATTTCAAAGGCTCTCAAATGGCTATGAATGAATCCCTTCGGGAAGGTCGACATCCGGAGCTAGCATCCACACGAAACATGGCTCTGTCAGCGGGTATAAAGTTGGCACATGAATTAAGAACTCTGTCGATTAAGAAACATGGCCCTGTCGCGGGTATAATAGTGACCTTAGCACGAATATCTGTGAGCAATATTTTGAAACATGACATGAATACATGATGAAAATGATTTACGATTTATGATTGTGAAATATACATGATTTATGCCTGCATGATGAGTTTATAACTTATTTTGTTATATGCTCTATGAAATGCTTTATTTTGTATTACCTATTATTTTCTAAATATTGCATTATCATGAAAAACTTATGTTTGATCCGATAAGGAAGCGCAAGTTCTACTTACTGGGCTAGTGTAGCTCATATTCTTTTTATTTTTTTTTTGTTTGAATAAAAAAATAAGGTTAGGATCGGCAAAAAGAATCCAAACTTGAAGATCGGCATAGCAAGCTGAAAAATTTGGCAACAGAAGTTTAATTTATTTTATAATCATGGATTTATAGTTATTTATGAATGTTAAGATTTGGGTTAGTACTTACTTTTGAATTTAGATGCTCTGAACCAATATTGGTTCGATTATTTGATGAATAATAGAATTGAATCTTTTTATTTGATAGATTTTAGATGATTATGATGGATTGGCTTCGTGTTATCATGGGCTTCATCCCTCGGTAGCATGGCCGTATTATGTCCCGGATTTGGGGCGTGACATTTTATGGTATCAGAGCCTAGGTTATAATATTTGAAAATTATGATATAAATAATATAAATGATTAAGATATGATAGAATAATATCAGAGCTTAGGTTTAAGATCATTGAGATTATAAAGTGATATCAAAATTTTATGTATGATCAATAGGATGTGACCGAGTGGAGTATAATGGATAACATCAGAGCTTAAGATTATGATCATTAAGGACGTGATAGAATGATATAAAGTTTAGATTATGATTATTAGAGAATATGACTTAAGTGGTATTTGAGCTTAAGGTTATCATTATTCGAGATTGTGACTTTAATGATATTTGAACTTGAGGCTAAGATCATGATGAACATGATAGATATAAAAGAAAGGATTCAATATTTTAATTTCGAATCAATAGGTATTATGATGAAATTTATGCATAAGTGGTATATGATGTCTATAATAAAAATGACGAGTTATACCTTAGATTTCAATTAGCAAGGTTGACTTGAGTACGAGAAGTGCTGACCCTAGGATGAAGTGGGAGGTATTGATATATTATGTTAGGTATATTTGATGACATTGGAATGCTAAACCTATATTGATAAAGGACGTGATAATTTTGCTGATTTTGATGTTAATTTCTTTGCAAAGAAGGGTTGGTTTGAAAGTTATCTAAATAATTGTAAGGTAAATCAAAGGTTAACTCAAATTAATTCTAGACATATTGGATTCTTGAGGAGTGGTGAAGCTTATGTAATAAGTTTAAATATAGAAGGTGGATGAAGATTTAATTTTGATGTTCTATGCCTAAGAGATAGTAATGACAAGGAAATCTTAAATTTTATCCTAAATTGTATTTAAAATCTGAAAGTTGGATCTATCTCTGATTGATTTAATATACAAAGATATTTTTATTTTTGATAGACTTAGATAATTTGGTAAGTTGAGATCAGAGTGCGCAGCAAAAGCGTGCTGGTCTGAATTGATTAGAAATGTTAATCCTTTAAATTAAAAGATATTATGAAATACGTTAGTTGTAAATACGAAAGGATTTTACTGATAATAGATAGATGCTAGAGAGAAAATCTATCTGATCAAGGAAAGACTTAAAGCAGCACAGGATAGACAGAAGAGTTGGACAGATAGAAAAAGAAGAGAATTGGAATTTCACTTTGGTGATCATAATTTTCTAAAAGTATCACCTACAAAAAGTGTCATGAGATTTGGGAGACATGGCAAGCTGAGTCCGCGATTTATTAGACCTTTTGAAATTTTAAGCCGAGTAGGAGATGTTGCTTACGAACTAGCTTTACCACCAGAATTATCAAAAGTGCACAATGTCTTTCATATTTCACCACTAAGAAAATTTGTACCTGATCCAAATAATGTGATAAAGTATGAGCCATTGCAAGTTTATGAAGATCTAATCTATGAAGAATTTTCTCTCTGAATTATTGATCGAAAAGAGCAAGTTCTAAGATGGCGTATCATTCCATACGTAAAGATTCATTAGAGTAATCATGAAGAGAGAGAGGCCACATGGGAGCTTGAAGATGATATGAAGACGAGATATCCACACTTATGTGAAAATGAAGGTATGTTAAATTTCGAGGATGAAATTTTTTTTAAGGGGGGTAGAATGTGATAATCCGGCCTGATGAGCCAAAAAGCCCAAAAAAAAAAAGAAAAAAAAACAGAGGACGAAGACTCCCAACGGGAGTCTTCTTCTTCCCTAAGTCCGATCAGGAGAAGAACTCCTCGGGGCCATCGAAAACCCCTGGGAAGAACTTTATAAATTTCCCTTCTTCCCCTCAAAAGTCAGCCTCGACCAGCCGTGAGATCTCCCTCTTCCTTCTCCCAGAATTCTCTGTTGAAGCTCCCGACCCTGTGTTCACCTCAATTTCTCGCCGGAGACCTTACCGAAGTCGAAGGTAAGCTCCGACCCTCCTTCTTCTCTTCCTTCTCCTCCTTCCTAGGCCTTGCACACCCTCGTCGGCCGTCGGGATCGACGGAAAACTTATGAATAGGGGTGGTCCTGTTCTTCCCCTGTTCGGTCGAGCCTTTCTTTCTCTTTTCCGGCACCGACGGTCACGCCGACCAGCGGCTCTAGCCTCTCCGAACCTGGGAGAGTCGCCCGTTGCCGCCGGCCACCGTCGGGCATGATATGGCCGTGATCGACCGGTCAAGGCACGGGGACCTCTAGGTCCTCTGTTTCGGCCCAATGAAAGCCCAGGAAGAAGAAGAAAAGAAAAGAAAAGAGAAAGGAAAAAGAAAAAGAAAAGAAAAAGGAAAAAAAAAGAAAAAGAAAAGAAAATACAAAATAGAAAAAAAAATAAGAAAAGAGAAAAATTTTCTCTCTCCCCTCTTTCTCTCTCTTTCTCTCTCTTCTCTCTCTTTCTCTCTCTCTATTGTCTCTCTCTAAAAAGAAAAGAAAAAGAAAAAGAAAAAGAAAAAGAAAAAATATATATATATATAAGAATAATAATAATAATAATAATAATAATAATAATAATAACTACATGTGAGAGAAAGTTTCTCTCATTTCTCTCTTAAGTCTTTCTCTCTCTAGAATTGAACTTTCTCTCTCTATCTTCTCTCTCCATTTTCTCTCTCTAGATTTTCTTCCTATTTTCTCTCTCTAGACTTTTTATCTCTTTTTATGAATTTCGTCTCTCTAGGATCATTCTCTCTCTGATTGCATCACAGACCCTAGGATAAACTTGAGATGAAAATATGATGATCCGAGACTGCTCTGAAATTCGTGCAGTAGATTAGATCCTGATCCGATCCTTCTTCGAAATTGATAACATCGATCATGGTAAATCCATATTAAGTCATTCTGATATAACCTCTGATGATCTCAATCATGATTGCCACTTTTGAAGGATACGAAGATTCTCTCTCCACTTTCTCTCTCTACTTTCTCTCTCCACTTTCTCTCTCTAAAAAAAAAGATCTATGAATCCTATATCGAGTCATACCTTCATCTTTTAGGGGTTCATATTGACTCTAACAAGATGATCCGAAATTACTTTGATATCCGTGCTGTATGTCAACCTCATCTGATCGTATCAAAGATCTTTCAAATTTATTATTAAAGAACTCTATTGATTGATCTTGACTTTAATTCGATCTGTGCTTCACGATTTTTTGATCAAGTCACTTGAATCTGACTCTCAGATAAAAGATTCTAAATTGCCCTGGTATCTGGATGGTCCGACACATCCAGTCAACGATTCTCTTTCCTTATGATTTAATCTTATTATATTTATAGAATAGAAATTGATGATGATTTGATATTTTAAATAGGATTAGCTGATTCTTCTAACGAGATCTGAAGATCTAAGATGAACGAGGTAAGTAGATCTTATGCTCCTTATTTATTTTTAAATGATCATGTTTTATGCAAAGAATTGCTATTGATGAAATCATAATTTTTCATAAAATAAGGATCAGCATATGTGATATGAAAAAGCATGTTTTATTATGAGCATTGATTTCATGAATATGTCTTATGAAAATAGTATGATTATGAAGCATAAATTTCATTATTTTTCCATCTATGTATATGTATGCTTTAAGAAAAAGATATAAAGATTTCAAAGGCTCTCAGATGGCTATGAATGAATCCCTTCGGGAAGGTCGACATCCGGAGCTAGCATCCCCACGAAACATGGCCCTGCCAGCGGGTATAAAGTTGGCACATGAATTAAGAACTCTGTCGATTAAGAAACATGGCCCTGTCACGGGTATAATAGTGACCTTAGCACGAATATTTGTGAGCAATGTTTTGAAACATGACATGAATACATGATGAAAATGATTTACGATTCATGATTGTGAAATATACATGATTTATGCCTGCATGATGAGTTTATAACTTATTTTGTTATATGCTCTATGAAATACTTTATTTTATATTACCTGTTATTTTTTAAATATTGCATTATCATGAAAAACTTATGTTTGATCCGATAAAGAAGCGCAAGTTCTACTTACTGGGCTAGTGTAGCTCATATTCTTTTTATTTTCTTTTTGTTTGAACAGAAAAATAAGGTTAGGATCGGCAAAAGGAATCCAAACTTGAAGATCGGCATAGCAAGCTGAAAAATTTGACAACAGAAGTTTAATTTATTTTATAATCATGGATTTGTAGTTATTTATGAATGTTAAGATTCGGGTTAGTACTTGCTTTTGGATTTAGATGCTCTGAATCAATATTGGTTCGATTATTTGATGAATAATAGAATTGAATCTTTTTATTTGATGGATTTTAGATGATTATGATGGATTGGCTTCGTGTTATCGTGGGCTCCATCCCTCGGTAGCATGGCCGTGTTATGTCCCGGATTTGGGGCGTGACAAATAATGAGTTTGGCAGGATCCAAGAGGGCAATCGGTCCTTGAGCACTAAACAAAAGCTCAAATTCAAACCAGAAGAAGGGCCTGAACGACTGCTTGTGCCCACAGGGGGCGTGGGCAGTGGGGGGGAGGGGGGATGGTTATTCTTGTATTGGTCGAAGATGTGAGACTGACCGAAGATGTAAGATCTATTTCAACTGCAACCACATTACCCACCATAACAAGACAAAATGAGTATTTATGCTCCAGGTCATATGGATCTGATAAGAGGCATTAATGCCTCTCTCCCTCTTGCCCATTTCCCCTCATGGGCATCACAACAGGACAAAGCTAACAGACAAAAAGCAAAAGAAAGAGAAAAGGTGGTAGCCAAAGGAAAGGCTGAACTTGTGTGCATGGCTTCCGTCCGTGAGTGATCATACTCCCCATGCTTGATCGATCCCCACCTCAGCCTACAGGCCCTGTGGCATGGTCTTGGCTCTTGCATCGGCCACCGATCTCCTTTAGCCCTCTAGCCTCCTTCGGCCTCCGCATCCTAGAATTGGCCCCCACTATCAGCTTCAGTCATTGCCCCTGTGAAGCCTACTCTCTCCAGTTATTAGTTTAACCGAGGCACCTAACATTTTGAGCCCCCAAATGGCTGTCACATCAAGCCATTAGAAATAATAGCTTGATATGATGACTATCAGAGGTTTTATTATGGCCCTCTTGTATCTTTCCTCTAAAATAAGAGAATGGCCAAAGACAGGACAAACTCTCAGACCCTTTTTGTCAACCCATACCATTAATATCGGTGGCTCCCCATGTGCCATGAGGCAATACTGTTGGGTACAATCCACAAGAATATAATGGGAGATAAAATATCTCTGACAATCTCTGCTCTCCCATGGTTCCTACCTCCCACTATAAATAAAGGTAAAACAGGGATCCAAAGATATACCTCCTCTCCCTCTTGTAAAACACTCGCTCTTTTCCACTTATTACGGAAAAAGCTGACTTGAGCATCGGAGGATTTTCGCCGGAGCTACTTCCGATGGAAACTTTTCTTGCAGGTTCGATCGCCATCGATACACTGGATGTCTCGTAGATCCAGCACCTCCGACTCAGAATGAATTTTATTTGCAACATATTGACGCTAGAAGGAGGGTGGGCTCCCTCGCACTGGCATCGGGCGCCCATGCGACTACCCACTTTTGGGAAAGAGCGTCTTATCTGCCATTATGCCACCATGAAGAGCTTTCTCACCGATGAAATTTTTGGTTGGAGATTATGCTCCTCGCTAGCTATCAGAGGCATCCCCCACAACTTCTTCTGCTAGCTCCCAAAAAGAACGACGTAGACTCAATCGCCCCACTCCAGTCAATATCTTGTTACTCTTTGTTCGTACCTTGGCCGTCTATTTTGGCTTCAGTCGTTAGTCTTGACTTTGGCTGTTGACTCTGATTCGGACATCCATGCCAACCTCATTACCCGTTAAAACATGACCAGCCGTTGAAGCCCATCCCCTCTTCGTTAAATTAACTCATCCAATGGCTTGCCATGATAATCCCAAAAGGGGCACTGCATAGACCTGTTACATCATTTTTTGAAATTAGTGGGCAACCAAAAATAAGTTGGAGGGATGAATGCAACTCGACGATATTTTATGGAGGAAAAAAATCTTTGACACCCACCATCAAGTATCCTGACATGGGCATTAATGCCTCTGGCACTATGGGTGGCAGGACAAGATATGAAAAAAAAAGAGAGAAGGAAAAGTATATAAGACAAGTAATAAAGAGCGAGAATGGGATTTTGAGTTAATGCCTCTGGCGCTATGGTCTGCCTTGCCCTCTAGCCCTTTTTTGTGATTGGTGTCAACAGAAAGAAAAGGGAGGAGAAGAAATAGAAGAAACAGAGTTCTGTAAGCTCCTCCATTCACGTGCCTTGCTTCCATGCTGAGGCGGCCTGTAAAGTGATGGGAAAATAATGTGGCTAGTAAAGCTTCCTAAAAGGTATCACAAAGATGATTCGAGAATTCATGACTAGCACTGATCTTGATCGTGGACGCACTTCAAATGAGTTGATCACGGCCATAAATCAACTAGATCGATTAAACATTCCCTTGGGCATCCTTAATTATGCCCAACAAATGGAGGATAGGCAATCTGAATCGGAGAAAAGAGCCAACTTCAAAGGACACATGAAACTTTCTGATCCATGAGTATTGAAATCAAAAACTAAAGTCAAAGTCAGAGCCTGACCGATCTGAAGCTCCCACTATAGTGGGAGTACAGATTAAGCCCCCACCATAATAGGAGTGCAGATTAAACTCTCACGATAGTAAGAGTGCAGATGAAGTCTCCACCACAGTGAGAGTACAGATTAAGCCCCCACCACGGTGGGAGTGTAGATTAAGTCTCCATGATAGTGGAAGTGCAGATGAAGTCTCCATCTGTTGGAAATTATGTTTTCAAGCCAATCATCAGTCTATTGATGGTTGTACTCATATTTATACATTGAATATGAATTTTTATTAATAAATATTATTTGGCCTTTTCATCACATTTTGTCCATCTTCTTTGAACTTCTGTGTAGTGATGAAGTCCTTAGGACTATATTTAATCGATAAAAGAAGATTTATCATTTGGTCCTTAAACATGTTCATGATCAAATGATATCCTATTAATAGGATGATAGCGATATCAAGTATAGATCGTTGTGTGCCATATGGATTGGTTATCCTCTTAACCAAGGAGTGTAGAGATATTGGTATGGCATGCAAATAAAATGTAAGAGTATATTTACACCAAATGTGATCAATTACGGAGTACTCTACTGTCAAGAGTAGCTCGTGAAGAATATGGATATAAGTATCACTCTTATCTGAGATTACCATGGTAACTTATAAGCAACTCACTATACTTTGATGTTGGACTACATGAATTTCTAATTCAGTGATAGAAGAATTTTGAATGCAGTCAAGTACATGTCAAGTCGGTGCATGAGTCAAGATGAGACTGACCCCTCCGAATAAATAAGAGTTAATGCATTAGTGTATTTTAATTTAATAAAATCTTGACCAAGATAATCTATATGATGGATTTGAAAGGTTGAAATATAATATGGTTGATTATTCTAGGATTGACACTGAAACTCTAGGTCATCTTGAGCATTAGGGTTAAAAGGATGAATTATACAGTAACCATACATCAGTAGGTTCTTGAATATTGCTTTATAATCATTCGACCTATCCGAATGTCAGATCCTATTGCTAGATGATTACATCGATTAGTATAGAAATTTATTCATGTGCTACCGACTTAAGTTTGAACCTATGGGGTCACACACATTAAAAATTTTGATCTGATCAGATGGCTGATCTGGTAAAGAGTCCCACTAGATTGAGACTCTGATGGAGAGTCCCACTGGATTGGAACTCTGCTATTAATGAAAGATTAATTAGTAATTAGATTACTAATTGACTCAATTTAATTAAGCAATGAGGTTCGAATCAAGTCTAATTGAATTAGATTCAGTTTGACTTGGATTGGGTTTGATTAGATTAAACCTAATTACAAAGGAAACTAATTTCTGATTTGATCAGGACTTGGATTCAGTTAATTTCAAATTGGATTAGAAATCTATTGAGGAGATTGTGTTTCTAATTAAATTAGGTTCTTTTCTCTCATTAGGTCTAAACCAAATTTGATTTGGATTGGAATCAAATTGAAAAACCAAGAGTTCCAACCAACTGGGATTCTCTCCCTTGCGCATGCCCTAAGACCTACGCCATCTATTACACGCAAAAAGGAGTTTTGCATGAGATATTTTGGTGTGAGAAAGAAAAGGGCATAGATAGGGTGGGTGGCACTCATGTGATGAGTCATGATCTTTATCTCCTTCCTGATTTGAATTTGATTCAAATCAAAGATAAGAAGATAAGAAAGAAAGAAATCTGGTTTCATGGAAAAGTATTGATGGCACCAAAAATCTATTCTTTTTTCACATTGAGAAGTTGGTTAGCATGAAAAAATTTTGATTTCTTTCTCATGCCATCATAAAGTTGGCATTGAATTTTTTGGATGCCATATTTTTTTTTGGCATGAAATTTGGTGGCGCCTCCTCCTAACCCTAATCCCTAGCCCACCTATAAAAAGGGGTCCAATAGTTGGACACCCAAGAGAGATTTTATGAAAAGAGAAAATTATTTTCTTTAGCCTCGCCTCCTTCCCTGGGTCTTCTCCCTCTCTAGAGTGTCTAAGAGATTCAAAGAAGAAGAAATTAAATCAGCCATTAAAGATCTTTGCGAGCTAGCACGTTTGAGGAGATTGATCAGCAACCAATATTTGTGTGGATGATCCATAGAGGCCAGACATCCTGTGCAGCAGTGAGTAACCTAAAGGAGCTCTAATTCACATGATTCAATTACAAAAATCAGCAACCCACATTCTAATAATGAGTTCTGAACTCGTTAGGTCAGATCAGATTAAATCTAATGGTTAGATCTTATCTAGAGCATAGATATGATCAATGCAGATTTTATTATTTTTAGATTTTAATTATATATTTAATTATATCATAAATCCTGACAAGATAGTTTAGATTAGATCTTGTACATATAATGTAGATTAAATTATTTAATCTATCATGTTCTACTGTAAAATTTTTAAAATTGCATGCATAGAACTACCTATTTTTTCTTCATATGGTATCAAAATCTCATTCAATATGATATGATTTTATATCTATTTAGATCTGATTTTATGTTATTTAGATTAGATCTAAATAATTTTTATTTTTAGATCTGATATTTGATCGATCCTGTATATGTTAGATTAGATGATCTGAGTAGCAAAGTACTTAGATTGAATAATCACTAGGCTGTTTGATCATAGGAGTAAGTAGAGTTACATGACCCTCTCTTCCTATTAAATGGGATGCTCTTATGGCGTGTAAGGGTGCTACTGTGAAGTCCTATGAAAAAGAACGTGAAAGAAAGAACTTACTTTTCTATAAAATCCTAGATCTTAAAATTCTAAAATTTATTGTATATGATATAAATTGTAAGAAAAATAATAATATCTAATCTTAATGATTAAAATTATTTTAATAAGATTTAAGATTATAAAAGATTTAGATGTGATTAAACAGATTTTATGATTTAATATGATTATATTTTTTATAAAATTAATCTGATTTGATAGAAGAAATTTTTGAAATTTTTATTGCTGGCAGGCCTATTCGAGCTGACTAAAATTTGATTCGAGTCGATTTGAAGCCTTGTCGAGTCATCTCGAGTCCAAGATGGCTCGAATCAATGTTTTGGTTAAAATTATTTTACATAAAATTTATGTAAAGATGTTTACTTATGAAATAATTTTAAAACTTAATCTAAATCCATGTTGATGCTGAACTTAATTAAGAATTAAGTATAGAATCGATTAGATTTAGAATTATGATTTAAGATCTAATGACATTGCACAAAATATGGAGATATGGGTTAGTTCAAATTAGATCCTCTTAATTGAGTGAAACTTAAGGTGAGAATCAAAAAGTTAATAGACCATGTAGAGAAATTGATTAAATCTAACTAAAAGTTAAATTAGATTAAATCAGATTTTTTTTAGAACCAATACAATAGTTGTAGTTGGTTAAGTTCATGTCTTTGATTAAAACAAATAGACTTTGATTGAGGCTCAGTGGTTGAGCTCGAGTCATTAAGCTGGTCATATTGAAATTAATTAACTAATTAATGTCTAAGATAAGTTTGATATTTCGATCGGTCATTTTTAATTGGAAGCTGCTTACCTGACCATTTCAATGGTGTCTAAGGCAAGCTTAGCATATTCTCCCACCAATCTCACTTACCTAACCAATTTAGTAGATTATGTTTTGATTAGATCCTTAAATGATTCGAGTTGACCCATGACATTAAGATTGATCAATATGACTGATCTAGGTGCCTTCGATCAGATGTCACTAGTCCAATGCAACAACTTGATGAAGTCAGTGAGAAGATTGTGGTTAACTGATTGATCTCTTCTCTTTTCTTAATTCATCAATTGAATCTTTTAAATTATTAGATCTCTAAAATGAGATAGTTATGGTGATAACTAGATTATAGCCTCCCATTAAGTTAGGTAATAATGAGTCTATTAGTTAGATGATCATTGGAGGTCCAAAGGTATGGTGCTCATCTGCTATTGAAATTATCATTCATAATATGATGACTCAGTTGAATCTCTCTAACAAGTGATCAGGTTGACCGATCAAAATTGGATCTGATCATTTGATGGTTAGATTCTTGAGTATGATCATGTTAATAGTTGGACCTAACCGGGGCTTGTAGAGAAGAACAAAGTCAACTGAAAAATTTTTTGAGGTAAAATCAATTACTAAAAATTATTTAGTAAAATAATTGGTTAAGAACCTATCCATAGATGTATATGGATGGGTCAGTCAAAGTCGGACTCGTGTACAGTCTGTGTGGATTCTAGTACTTCCTAAGAAAATAGAGTAATTCCTCAAATTGGAGGTAGAGGCTATCAATTCACATAAAATAGTAGGAGAACCTTTAAACTAAAATCCATATTTTTAGACTTAATTAATTCATATATTAATTAGATTTTTAATTTTTTTTGTACAGTTATGGCCACCAACTTGTCACTTCGATCACTGTTGGACAGTGAAAAATTGATGGAATTTAATTTCGATAGCTGATATTGAAAATTAAAAATAATTCTAAAGCACGAGTGGATCTTATACGTGCTTATAGATCCGACACCTGAGGAGCCCACCCCAAACACTCACGGTACGATTTGAGATACTTACCTGAAGTTGCTCAACGATCGCACCATGGTGCACTGTATCATGTGGACGGCCGTGAACAATGAGTTCAGCCATAAATTTGAGAAAGCTCAGCTAGAAGATATGCTCAAGATATTGAACGAGTCTTTTGGCACTCTCAACGAAATTGAGCAGTACAAGATCAGTTATGTCATTTTCAATATCAGGATGAGGGAGGGGGCATCGGTCATCGATCTTGTATTATACATGATAGAAATAAATCAAGCGTCTGAGCAAGCTCGATTTTTTCTTGCACAAATAGCTTGAGAAAGATATGATCCTGAATTTTCTATCAAAATCTTACCTACCATTTCTTAATCATTACTGAATGATAAAGTCTGTAGTGAATTATCAGGGTCTGTTGGGATTGCTACAGACTTTTGAGAAGGATCACCAGCTCTACCAGAAGATGGTGAATGTAGTGTGAGGATCTTCTTCATGTGGGCATCATTCTTTTAAGAAAAAAAAAATAATAAAAAGATGTAAAGTACTGGGATCAGACCTAGAAGTCTCAATCTAAGTCCGATCAGAGTCAGGAAGAGTGCTTCTACTCTAAGAAGTAGGATCATTGAAAGAGAAACTATCCTCAATATATAGCATCCCTTGATCCAAATAGACTGAAGAAGAAGAAGCAATCAGTTGCTAGGCAAGGTAATTATATGATAATATCTTATAATTTTTTAATTTTTGATACAATGATCTGGATATTAGATACTGATAGTCCTATTAACATTTGCAATTCATTGTAGGAACTTCAAGTTAGTAGAAGATTTTAAGATGGTGAGAGATTCCTGAATGTTGGAGATGGAAGATCAGTTTCAGTCCTAGTTTTAAAAATTATTAGGCTTGTATTCGATTCTCATTTGATTATTCTTAATGATTGTCATTTTTATCTTAATTTTTTATTGAATGTAATTTTTGTAGGCCTTTTGGTCAAAAAAAATTATGAGATTTTAATAAAAAAAATTTATAATATTATTTTGAATGGTGTTACTGTGATGTATAGATAATTGAATAATGATATTTATATTATATCAACACCTAGTGTAATGTACACATCGAATAAATGTCTTAAGATAGATGATGTCATGGATGCCTACCTTCAGCATTGTAGACTAGGTTGTATTAACAAGAATATGATGAATAGATTAGCTCAAGAGAGAATCTTTAAAGATAATATTATGAATCATTACCTATCTATGAGTCTTGTCTACTTGGGAAGATGACCAAGTCATCTTTTACTAAAAAAGATGAATGAGCCAGTGATGTATTGGGTCTTGTACATACTATTGTATATAGACCCATAAGCACTAGTGCTAGAGGCGGATATCACTATTTTATTATATTCATAGATGATCTATCTAGGTATGAGTATGTCTACTTGATAAAATACAAATCTGAATTGTTTGAAATGTTCAAATGATTCCATAATGAGATAGAGAAATAAATTGAGAAGAATATTAAAATGCTTCGATCTGATCGAGGAGGTGAATATCTTTCTGATAAATTTCTGACATATCTAGAAGAGAATAAAATTCTCTCACAGTGGACACATCTTGAAATACCATAGCACAATAGTGTGTCAGAAAGGAGAAATCAAATCCTATTAGATATGATTCGATCCATGATGGACTTTTCTAATCTGTCGATCTTCTTTGGAGATATACACTCGAGTCGGCTTGCTATGTATCTAACAGAATTTTGAGTAAATCTGTGAGCAAAACACCATATAAAATATGGATGGGACGTAAGCCAGTGCTCTCTCACCTAAAGGTTTGGGGGTGTCTGGCTTATGTCAAACGTTTAAAAATAGATAAGCTCAAAGCTAGGTCAAACAAGTATATTTTCATAGGATATCCGAAAGAAACTAAAAGATATTATTTCTATCTTATTGATGAACAAAAGGTGTTCGTTAGCCTCAGGACAGTCTTTTTGAAAACGAAATTCCTTGGAGAAGGAATTAATGCACTTAAGGTTGAACTTGATGAAGTTCAATAGGTAGAACCGACACAATTTAATGAACTCATAGAACTAGACTTGATAGAATCAAATCCAGATCTTGTTGTAGAGGCACCATTAAGGAGATCCGATAGAGTATCACATCAACCAAACAGATACTATGATTTTTTGATCCAAGATGGAGATCCTATTGAACTCGATGAGAACAATGAGGATCTGATCACCTATATGGATGTAATGTAGAGATCCAACTCTGATAAATGGGTTAAGACCATGAAGTCCGAAATGGAATCTATAAAGGTCAATGATGTGTGGACATTAGTTGATCCACCTGAAGCGGTTAAACCCATAGGATGTAAGTAGATCTTCAAAAAGAAGAGGGGTGCACATAGAAAGGTGGAGATCTATAAAGTCCATCTGATTGCGAAGGATTATTGTCAGTATTATTGTATTGACTATGACAAGATATTTTCTTCTATGGTAATACTCAAATCTATTCGAATTATGCTTACGATAACAGCACATATGGACTATGAAATCTGGCAAATGGATGTGAAAATAGCTTTTCTAAATGAAAAGCTGAAAGAAGAGGTGTATATGATATAGTCTGAAGGTTTCACATCCAAAGATGAATATAAGATGTGCAAGCTTCAGAGATCCATCAATAGATTGAAGCAGACATCTCAGAGTTCGAACATGCATTTTGATAAAGTAATCAGAACGTATGGCTTTGTTATGAACGAAGAAGAATCCTATATTTACAAATGGATTAACAACTCTGTGATTATATTTCTTATTCTGTATGTGGATGATATTCTTTTAATCAAAAATAACATCTCTGCACTATAGAAAATAAATGTTTGATTATCATCTCAGTCTCTATGAAGGACTTGGGAGAGGATCCTACATCCTAAGAATAAAAATCTATCGAAATAGATCAAAGAAGATACTCGAATTATCCCAATCCACGTATATAGATACCATGCTAAAGTGATTCAGCATAGAAAATTTCAATAAAGGATATCTATCGATAGACCATAAAATTTCTCTCTCGAAGAGAGATTATCCGACAACACCTTAAAAAAGAGAACATATGAGTAAAATTTCATATGCCTTAAGTAGAATTTATAATGTATGCCATAATATGTATAAGATTGGATGTGGCATACTCACTAGGGGTAGTGAGCAGATATCAGTCTTATCCGAATGAGAACCACTGGAAGGTCGTAAAGATTATCCTTAAGTATTTGAGAAATAATAAAGATTAGTGGCTCATTTATGAAGAATCTAACTTGAAACTAATGGAGTTCACCGACTCCAGCTTCAATCAAATCATGATGATAGTAAGAGTGTGTCAAGATACATGTTTAGTAATTTGCTATAAAAGTTTCAAGCAGCACACCATGGCTAATTCTGTTTGCGAGGTAGAATATATTGTGGCATTTAATGCTGTGAAGAAAGCTGTGTGGTTGCAGAAGTTCATCGACGAGCTTCGAGTGGCACCCTCCATTGATGGCCCTGTCCTGTTGTACTGTGACAGCACTGGAGCCATTGCTCAAGCTAAGGAGCCGAAGTCCCATCAGCATACCAATCATATTCTGCACTGCTATCACCTTATCCGAAAGATCATGGATCGAAGTGATGTCGATCTTCAGAAGATCGATGGAAAGGAGAATCTAACTGATCCATTTACTAAAGCCCTTGGAGTCAAGGAGTTTGATGATCAAAAGTCGAAGATGGATATACGATACTATATCGATTGGCTTTAGTCCAAATGAAAGTTATTGAAAATTATGTTCCAAAGTCAATCATCAGTCTATTGATGGTTGTACTCATATTTATATATTATAAATAAATTTTTATTAATAAATATTATTTAGCCTTTTCATCACATTTTGTCCATCTTTTTTGAACTTATGTGCAGTGATGAAGTCTTTAGGACTATATTTAATCGATAAAGGAGGATTATCGTTTAATTCTTAAATGTGTTGTGCTATTAATAAGACGATTGCAATATCAAGTATAAGTTGTTGTGTACCACATGGATTGGTTGTCCTCTAAATCAAGGAATGTGGAGACACTAGTATGGCATACAGGTAGAATGTAGGAGTACATTCGTATCAAACATAACTAATTGCGAAGTACTCTGCTGTCAAGAGTAGCTCACGAAGGGTATGAATATAAATATCTCTCTGGCCTAAGATCACCACGGTGACTTGTAAGCAACTCATTATACTTTGATGTCGAACTACCTAAAATTTTAATTCAGTGAAGAAAGATTTTTGAGTGCAGTCAGTACTTTTTAAGTCGGTGGTGAGTCCAGATGGAATTGACCCCTTCGAATAAGTAAGAGTTAATACATCAGTGTATTTTAATTTAGTAAAACTTTGGTCAGGATAATCTATATGATAGATTTGAAAGGTTGAAATATAATGTGGTTGACTATTCTAAAGTTGACAGTTAAACCCTAGGTCACTTTGAGTATTAGGATTAAAAGGATGAATTATACAGTAACCATATGCCAGTAGGTTCTTGAATCTTGCTTTGCAATTATTCGGCCTATCCGAATGTCGGATCCCATTGCTAGATAGTTATATTGATTAGTATAAAAATTTATTTCTATACTACCGGCTTAGGTTCGAATCTATGGGGTCACACATATTAGAAGTTTCAATCTGATCAGATGGCTAATCTGGTAAAGAGTCCTACTAGATTAGGACTCTGATAGAGAGTCCCACTGGACTGGGACTCTGCTATTAATGAAAGATTAATTAGTAATTAGATTGCTAATTGGCTCAATTTGATTGAGCAATAAGGTTCGAATCAAGTTTAATTGAATTGGATTCAGTTTGACTTGCATTGAGTTTGATTACATTAAGCCTAATTACAAAGAAAACTAGTTTCTAATTTGATCAGGATTTGAGTTCAGTTAATTCCTAATTGGATTAAAAATTTATTGAGAAGATTATGTTTCTAATTAGATTAGGTTCTTTTCTCTCATTGGGTCCAAACCAAATCTGATTTAGATTGGAATCAAATTGAAAAACTAAGAGTCCCAACCAACTGAAATTCTCTTCCTTGCGCATGCTCTAAACCCACGCCACCTATTACATGCCAAAAGAAATTTTGTGTGAGATATTTTGGCATGAGAAAGGAGAGGGTGCAGATAGGGTGGGCAGTACTCATGTGATGAGTCATGATCCTTATCTCCTTTCTGATTTGAATTTGATTCAAATCAAAGATATGAAGATAAGAAAGAATGAAATCAAATTTTATGGGAAAGTATTGGTGGCATCAAAAGTCTATTCCTTTTTCACATTGAGAAGTTGGTTGGCGTGAGAAAGATCTATTTCTTTCTCATGCCATTACAAAATTGGCATTGAATTTTTTGGATGCCATATTTTTTTTTTGGCATGAAATTTGGTGGCACCTCCTCCTAACCCTAATCTCTAGCCTACCTATAAAAAAGGGTCCAATAGTTGGATGCCCCAAGAGAGATTTTATAAAAAGAAAAAATTATTTTCTATAGCATTGCCTCTTTCTCTGGGTCTTCTCCCTCTCTAGAGTATCTAAGAGATTCAAAGAAGAAGAAATTAAATCAGCCATCAAAAATCTTCGCGAGCTGGCACTCTTGAGGAGATTAATCAGCAACCGATCTTCATGTGAACGATCCATAGAGATTGGATACCCTGTATGGCTGCGAGCAATCTGAAGAAGCTCTAATCCATATGATTCAATTATGAAGATCAGTAACCCATGCTTTGATAATGAGCTCTGAACTCGTTAGATCATATCGGATCAGATCTAATGGTTGGATCTTATCTAGAGCATCGATATGATCAATATAGATTTTATTATTTTTAAATTTTAATTATATATTTAATCATATCATAGATTCTGTCATGGTAGTTTAGATTAGATCTTATGCATGTAATGTAGATTAAATTATTTAATCTATCATATTTCGCTACAAAATTTTTAAAATTGTATGCATAGAACTGCCTAGTTTTTCTTCACCACCACAGTGGGAGTATAGATTATACCTCTACGATAGTGAAAGTGTAGATGAAGCCCCACTATGGTGAGAGTATATATTAAGCCCCCACTTATTCAGTGAAAGTGCAGATTAAGCTCCCACCACGGTAGGAGTATAGATTAAGCCTCCACCACGATGAGAGTGCAAATTAAGCCCCCATGATAGTGAAAGTGCAGATTAAGCCCCCACTATGGTGGGAGTACAGATTAAGCTCCCATGATAGTGGGAGTACAGATGAAGCACCTACCATGGTGGGCATGCAGATTAAGCCCCTATCTATTCGGTAAGAATGCAGATTAAGCCTCCACAATGGTGGGAGTGTGGACAAAGCCCCCACGATCTTAGACTATTGTCTGCACTATCAAAAATCTTAATCTGATTGTTTATGTGTTTGTTGGATTGTGATTGTATCACAAACTCCTCGCATATGTCCCCATGTTTATCCGAAAGTAGAACAAAAGCTATCCACTTAGAGGCCGGATCCTAAACAGCGTCGAAGACTCTCTTCGGTAAGGAGCTAAGAAACTTACCCTCTTGTGAAGTCCGAAAGCTTCAATCTTCAATGAGTTCGATGCAGACCTCAGGATCCTAGCATGGTGACACAGATCCCTGACTAGACCTCAAAATCCAGGACCAAGGTACCAGGTTCAGATAATAAAAAAATGTGAAGCTGAAGTGATAAATGCATGAAAATGACTAAATTGAAGATGTGAAGTTACACCAGAAAGTCACCAATGCCCTAAAAATCGTATCATTTTTGTATTCCATTCAATTCCTGACTATGCCTTATCTGTAATGCACATGTCCCAAGAATAGCCTTGGACCTTATGGGTGCAATAATTTCTCCCCTTCTCGTATCTCATCACCCCATGGGTGGTGCAATCAGATGCAGAAAAAAGAAAAAGAGGAGAGAGAATAAGTGGGGGAGAAGGGAGGAAAGGGCTCTAGCCGACCTCGTTCGGCCATCTGCCATGGGTCTTCCACACATGCACGCTCACACACTCACCGCTAATGTCGAGTTTAGTGCCGGTGAGTTCGAAACCTCTTTGGGGCTCTCATGTGTACTGAGATCTGTGATGCTATCGAAGCAGTCCCATGCGCACCTTCGTGTGCACATGCTCTTCTGAGCTAAGATCGGAGACTCTCAAATTTTCCTGCATGCTTCCATTTATAATTGAAGCTTCCTTCGCGGCCCCGTGCGTGGCCAAACCAGTGACAAGAGCTCCGAAGCCCACACAATTTGATCCATGACACTACCATGAGCAAGATAAAAGAATAAAAAGCAAAAAAAAAAAAAAAGAAGAAATATAATAATGAATAAGGTGGGGGACCAGGCCTTCTCTCTCATGCGTCCGCTCCTCCCATGCACTGATCGCGAGTGATCTCCTCCAGACAACCATGCTCGCTGGCCGATCCGATCTTGAAATTCTGTGCGCCCATGCACGTGCATCCGGCCCCCTGCACCGTCAAATTGTCCTTGGCCATCCATGGGTCCAGTCCTAGGTGGCCCCGGGACGATCCTCTGGCTAAACCAGCCGAAACGGATCTTCCAAAATCGGCCACACCCCCCATTGCACGAATGATTCCCCATCTGTGTGCTTCACCTTCGTCCGCACCGAACCCTGCTGGTGGAGCTGATCCTGGGTCGCACCCCTTCTCCCTCTCGCGCATTCTGTCCTTATTGAACCCCTCCGGTCGAACCCCCCTTTGGTCGACATTCGTGTCCTCCATCCGAAGCCCCCTTCTACTGACACTTATGGCCGACACACTCGGTCCTGGGTGGCGTTGAGGTTGTTCACAGGGGGATTTGGCCCCTAATTTTGCCGAACCCTCCAGCGAATCTGGCTCGAATTGTCATCGCCGAAGTCCCCAGCTTGCTTCACCTCCCTTCCGATTGACTGGCTCTCGGATTATGTTGAAGCCCCCATCGATCTCGCCCAGTCTACTATCGGATTCGGCCCCAGAGTTACCTCCAAGCGGGACCAGCCGGAGTGAGTCCCCTATGATCGGCCGCACCTCTCTCGTGCGAGCCTCCTACCGTTGCCGAGGTCCTCTACACCCTTTCCAAGTGGCGCCAGAGCCCACGGTCGAATCCGATCCTTCCTGATGCCAGAGGCTGCACCGACCCCGTCCCTACCGGTGTCAACACCCTTATGGCCAGCCCGATCCTAGGTGGCGCCCAAACCCACCGACAGATCCGCCTGGGTGACCTTGTGGTGATCCCAAAACATGGTCAGCCGAAGGCGATCTCCGGACGCCCCCTATCGGCATCGAAGTCTCCATGCGTGTGTTCACCTCCAACAAAGATCGAGGTCACCCACATTAGCTCCGACCGTCGCAAGCTTCGTCATGTTTGTGGATCTGCTGCCTCCCCGCATGCATGCCACACCGTCGATGCCATCGATCTCGACCAACTCTCCGATCCGAACTCCCAGAGCCAACGATACCGATCCCACCAAAGCTTCTTGCGCGCCAAAGTCCGCCGGCACCGAGACCGCCCGTGAGCAGACCTCTCCGAGGCCACCGGGCTAATCTTCACCTCCGAAGTCACTAGGGGGGCACACGACCACAGGCAGAATCAAATGTCATCCTGGCATCCGATCCAAATATATCTGGCCAACCCTCTGGCCGTTCTGATTGGAACGATTGGTGAAAAGCTCTTGCACGCTTTCGTCAAATCAAGTCAGGATGAAAACACTGGACCGTGCACCTACTCATGTCAAGCAATATCAAGGCATCAAGACAGGAGAGCTCGTATCTGGGCCACTTATGGAAGCAACAAATCATGAACTGAAGAGGTTACGTCAATTATTTAATTTAAGAGAAATGGACCCAAGTTATCCAACAAGAATGGTTGGCCATGCAATAGATATTGTTTCAGATGCGTATCCTCCGGCATTTCATACTTCCTGGACCTGACCCCAGCTCAAGCCAAGAGAGTATATTACAAAGTAGTAGAAGAAGTTCATGCCTTTGATTTTATTTAATGTAATATATTTTGAGTATTGTTTGAATTTCATTGATGGCGGTCTGAAAGCTCACCGATTAAATGTTCCAAAGGAGTGCCTAAAAGAAGAAAAAATTGAGATAATACTAAGACTGTTGGAGGATAATATCTCGGCTACACCGAAGACACAGACCAAAAGAGGGGTTCTGACAAATGATATGCAGAAATATTACTGCAATCAGTCGAAAATAAATAAGTACAATCTAGCAACAGAAATATGGCCAAGATCGAAGAATGCCGGCAAAGATCCATAAACTCCTCGCTCTTCAGCGAGCAGCATCAACGAAGGCCCGAGGCTTCTCACTCTTTAGAGCAAAGCCAAGGCCCTTAAAAGCCAAAATGGATGCTTTTATTTTTCGCATGCAGGTCTATGATGGCACGGTTAAAAGGATGATCTTAGTACGTCTTTGGCAAATCTGTGATACTCCCTTTGTCCGATCCAGTTATAACTTGGACTCGAGAGTGAAAGGGCTAGTATTGGGGGTATTCTTGTATTGACCGAAGATATGAGACTGATCGAAGACGTAAGATGGATTCCAACTACAACCATATTATTCACCATAATAAGATAAAATGAGTATTTATGCTCCGGATCATATGGATCTGATGAGAGGCATTAATGCCTCTCCCTCTCTTGTCCATTTCCTCTAATGGGCATCACAATAGGACAAAGCTAACTGACAAAAAGTTAAAGAAAGGAAAAAGATGGTAGCCAAAGGGAAGAAGGAACCCGTGTGCATGGCTTCTATCCATGAGTCATCATACTCTCCATGCTTGACCGATCCCCACCTCGGCTTATAAGCCCTATGGCGCGGTCTTGGCTCTTGCATCGACCATCGATCTCCTTCGGCCTCCGCATCCTGAAATTGGCCCCCACTGTCAACTTCAGTCATTGACCCCTGTGAGGCCTACTCCCTCCAGTTATTGGTTTGGCCAAGGCACCTAACATTTTTAGCCCCTAAATGGCTATCACATTAGGCCATTAGAAATAATAGCTTGATATGATGACTATCAGAGGCTTTATTACGGCCTTTTTGTATCTTCCCCTTAAAATATGAGAACGGCCAAAAATAGGACAAACTCTCAAACCCTTTTTGTCAACCCATGCTATTAATATGGACGGCTCCCTACGTGTCATAAGGCAATACTGCTAAGCACAATCCACAAGAATATAATGGAAGACAAAATATCTCTGACAATTTTTGCTCTCCCACGGCTCCTACCTCCGACTGTAAATAAAGATAAAATAGAGATGTAAAGGTACGTCTCTTCTTCCTCTTGTAAAATGCTCACTCTTTTTCACATGTTATGGAGAAAGCTGACTTAAGCATCTGAGGATCTCTATCGGAGCCACTTCCGATAGAAACTTTTGTTGCAGGTCTGGCCACCATCGACACATTGGACGTCTCGTAGCTCCAGTGCCTCCAGCTCAGGACAGATTTCATCTGCAACAGATTGACGCTGGATATTATTATATTGGCCGAAGACGTGAGACTGGCTGAAGATGTAGGATGAATTGTAACCACAACCGTATTACCCACCACAATAAGACAAAATGAGTATTTATGCTCCGAATCATATGGATCTGATGAGGGACATTAATGCCTCTCCCCCTCTTGCTCATTTCTTCTCATGGGCATCACAATAGGACAAAGCTAACGGACAAAAAGCAAAAGAAAAAAAAAAGATGGTAGCCAAAGAAAAGGTTGGACCCGTGTGCATGGCTTCCATTCGTGAGTGATCATACTCCCCATGCTTGACCGATCCCCGCCTCAGCCTACAGGCCCTGTGGCGTGGTCTTGGCTCTTGCATCGGCCACCAATCTCCTTCGACCCTCTAACCTCCTTCGGCCTCCGTATCCTGGAATTGGCCCCCACTGTCAGCTTCAGTCATTAGCCCCTGTGAGGCCTACTCTCTCCAATTATTGGTTTTGCCGAGGCACCTCACATTTTTAGCCCCCAAATGACTGTCACATCAAGACATTAGAAATAATAACTTGGTATGATGACTATCAGAGATTTTATTACGGCCCTCTTGTATTTTTTTCGTAAAATATGAGAATGACCAAAGATAGAACAAACTCTCAAACTTTTTTTGTCAATCCATGTCATTAATATGGATGGCTCCCCACGTGTCATGAGGCAATACTGCTAGGCACAATCCACAAAAATATAACGGGGATAAAATATCTCTGACAATCTCTGCTCTCTCACGGCTCCCTACCTCCCACTGTAAATAAAGGTAAAATAGGGATCCAAAGGTATGCCTCTTCTCTCTCTTGTAAAATGATCGCTCTTTTCCATCTGACAAAAATGATTTGATTATCAGAGGATCTCCATCGGAGTCATTTCTAGCGAAGACTTTTCTTACAGATTCGACCGTCATCGACATACTAAATATCTCGTAGTTTCAGCATTTTGGATTCAGGATGAATTTTATCTGTAACATTTATATTTCTAATTGTACCAAATGCCTCGGAAGAAACTTGATTGCTGCATTCGTTCATTGATGCAATTAAAAAGCATGGTTCTTCGTAGTTCTGGAAGTCCCTGAGCTCAGATCCTTAGCTTGTAGCTATATGGCTTTGTAGAGGAGCCCTTTGTTTTCCAGTTCTCGGACTAACCTGTTCCCCGGGTACTCTGGCTGCAAAGATACCGGACAAAAAACTATGGCACTGAATCCGAGATCCATGCAACTGTGTACTGTGGGAAGATTTTAGTGGTAAACAGACTGGTATCTTCGATGCAGTGAAATTCTTTGTACGCTATAGACGGTTTAAAAATTTCAACGTAAAATATATTATTTTATTTAATTAATTTATATAATTATTATTTTTAATATATATTTAATATATATATTTTTATTTTTTATTTAAAATTTTAAATAATAAAAATATTTATTTTTTAAAAAAAATTATGACACCTTCTGATATATAATGACATTCTACGTCAAATTATGATCTGCATGCAAGATGTCATAATATGGCTCAAAAAATTATGACATCCTGGCATATTATGATATCCTATGTCAAATTATGACTTTTTGCGCATAAGATGTCATAATATGACCCAAGATATCATAAAATGAGAGGGGCATTTTTATCCAATTACTTTCTAACGCACATTTAATGTCTGCAGTTTCATTTTTTCGTTAAAAGATTTTGAACGATGAAAATACCCCTGCTCTTTGAAAAAAATTATGATATTCTGTAGTATATTATAACATCCTGCATCAAATTATGACATCCTGCGTGTCAAATTATCACTTTCTACGGATCAAATTATCACTTTTTGCATGCAGGATGTTATAATATGGACATAAAATGTCGTAATTTTTTCTAAAAAGTAAGAGCATTTTCATCATTCAAAATTTTAAATGAAAAAATAAAAATACAGACATTAAATACACGTTAAAAAGTGATGCCTACGTGGATCAATAAGATAAGATGGTGTACTCCACGTTGGATTATCTACCTCTGACAATGCACAAAGAATTTCTCTTTGGATCTAAATTAAATGTTTCCTTTGGATCTAAATTAAATGTTTCCTTAACCTTGGCCTGCCAAAACTTGCATCTAGTTTTTTTTCTTTTTTTGGTAAAAAAACTTGCAAAAAGAATAAAAATATATGTATTCTTTTTATCTTCTCAATTTTATCTGCTTAGAACCATCAGTCTATTTTTTGTTACAATCTAACCATCCGTCCATCCATCTCTCCGATAATACAAGCGACAGCCATCCATAAATAACCAAACCACCCCAATTTATTTCTTCCAAAAGAAAAAAAAGCAGCCCAACCTGGAGGCTGAGGGATTCCCACTTTGCCAAGGATTTAATAAAAACAGATTAAAAAAATAAATTGTAACAAATATTAAAAATTAATTAATAGATCCAATTCAAAAATTTTATAATGCATTGGGTAATATATACAACACAGGCAAATTTGAGAGGTCAAAAAGTAAACTTTCAGAAAAAAAAATGACAGCATTAATATTTGGATACCTGGAATAAGCTTTATGTTTAGAGCTCATTTAATGGTGTCATTTACTGGAAGCTTAGTGATTCCCTTTCCGTTGATTGGTGCCCATATAAGTATCAAAAGCCAGATGCTGAGCAATACCAACATATACTGAACTAAAGCCATGCCCGGCATCCATTTGGTCCTGAGCTAGGACCACTGCTTTTAATTGTATCAGAACTGTAGAAACATCAGCACCACAGAATTTGCCTTGTGCTAGGCCAATCCCCTTTCATTCAACAAATTTACCCTTTCGTCCAGAACACCATAATGTTTGACAAGCAAAAGAATCAACATTATCCATAGTTAAACAACTTGACAACATCCTGTACGGACTCGTGAATGTAATATAAGTTTTCTTTACCTTTTTTTTTTTTTCCCTGTTTTCTTTCTTTTATTTTCTGAGGAAATGAATGTATGCAAATAACTTCTAAATTCAATTCATCATAGCTTACCCAGATAGCTTCCTTATGAAATTGTACATAGCATGAGCCTGATTAGATGTAGAAATCTAGTTATGAATTTTTTTTGTAGCTGGACTACAGGAGCTTTCGTCTTGGTCCCATAACACATCTCCAGATAGCAATGGTAGCACCAACTCCATCATTTTACGCATAATGCTTGGACAGGTTTGCGCGTGCCGACCTAAATAGTAGCTGCTGGAATTAAACAAAGCCAATACACAGCATGGCTTGTTCACCAATCTATACCCAATTTTCTTGAGAGAAATAGTTCCTCAATATAAAGAATAACTGAAGCAGATGCACTGATATAATTCTGCATCTGAACCTTCGCTGAGGCCTCTGCAAGCATAAAATAACCAGTCAGTTAGTCTTGTTTGACATCACAATTACTTGATTCTCATTCCACACTGAACAAAATCATTAAAGTAAACAAGATGATCCATTCAGTTATACTCGCAGGTACTTGGATGGTTGGATCTTTGGAACTTGATAGCATTTAAAATTGCTAAGTGCAGTTATCAACTTAAATAAGAGCTACCATCATTTCTTATAGCAAAGCATCAAAACCTATGTGATGCACAAAGTTCTCTCAAGGGAAGATTGAAATCAAAAGCTAAGGTTGATGCTACAAGTCCATAGTGCAAGTCCATGGTACAAAAACTCACCATCTTCATTTAGCTTCTTCAAAAGCTGTGCTTTTGTAGGAAGGGCATACATTCCTGCAGCGACTGCTTTCCTTATGGCCCATCCATGGTGGGGAGCAAAAACTTTTGCATAAGCCACTGATGCAGGGTCCTTCAGGGAATTTCCTCTGCAAAGATAAATCCATTAATTAAAAAGATTTGGAGGATTAGGTAATACATGGCCCATAAATAGATAACATAAACCAGATTAAACACACAGGTTGAGCAGAATGCATGCTAATGAAGCCATCAACAAATTAGACAACAACCAACATTTTCAAAGCTAAAATATCCATCATAATTTGGAAAAACATGATCTAATTCCAACCTTCGAGTGTCCAAGTTGGGTTCGGATCCTCCCCAGTCACTGAAAAATCCAGTTCTAGCAGCGGCCAACCATGTCTAAAAGGGCAGGTGACTGACAAGTTAGGACATGCACATCCCAGCCCAGTCAAAGCTGGTGCCATTCGCCAAACACACATGGTGGAGGATGACATATTGTAGGAGATGTAAAGGTAAATATCTTTCTTGAGTAACATATGATCTAGACATCATCTAAAGGAGGTTAAGTGGTTACTTGTAAGGTGACATGTGGCTACTAGAGCAAGGAGATTCAATGTCCTCTATGAAGGTGGTTAAGGAATATGAGTAAAGCGCCTTTGGAGGTCAGTAGTGAGTTTGGCAGAGACATATTATTTTGAGATTTGGACTTTGGAGAGAATAATGGAGGATAAACTAACAAGAATAGTTGATTCATTGGTCAGCAGATTAGCACTATTCCTTATCTTTTAGAAGAACCATAATGGGTTAAGGTCTCCTGGCATTGGGAGTGGTGACAGGATGAAGTTTTTATGGAGAGCACTTACTAATCTTCTAGTTTTAGTTTGAAAAGGTGAAGGCCTTTATTCTAAATCATCGAGAGCAGAGAGAAAATATCATGGTTTTGTGATTAACCTCTATACAAAATCAAGGAGAAATAGACTGAGGACATTCTGGTTAAGTTTAATCTTATTCACATTAAACAATCCATTTCTCCATGGAAAATGAGATGCTGGACATTGGAAACCATAAAGGCTATTAATGTTTAGTCCAGCATCTTTATGATTGATGGGGCTGCTGATTTGGATCTTATAGGCTAGCAAAGGCCTCAGTTTAATGGATAATCCATGTCTTCTCTTGGTTTGTTTCCTCCTTGGGAGGATTTAAATGGGATGCCATTAATATTGGATGAAGCAACTCATTTAGAACATAATGATGCCTGGATGAAAAGGAACAAACCCAAAGGTACCCTCAGCTAACAGCTATTTCCCTAATAGGAAGTTATGGTGAAAATTCGTTAGGAGAGAGATATAGAGAGAGATTTATAGATATAAATTATGCAGTCTGTTGTTCAGAATGAAACTATGTCCCATCTTCAATCCAACAAGAAGCAATGAATGTGTAAATCTACAGCAATCCATGATTGTGAACAGAGAGCACCCTAAAGACATTGATAAGATGGAATGACATTAGTCTGGACAATAACAAGAAAAAAAAAAGAAGTGGGTTTTGTTTGTTGGCAGTTTGGTGGGTGGTTTTAGGAAGAAGAACATGCATATTTGGGGAAAGAAAAGGGAAAGAAAAGGACCAAAGATGTTTAAGGACATGGACAGGTCAGTGTCAGTGCAATTTTAGTCAGGATATGGCTCTTTAAAATGTTCAAAATGTGGAGTCTTGGGTGGATCCCCATATGTATGTGTGATTACAACAGCAAACCTTATATTCAATATTGGAAAGAGCTAACTTTACTAGGTTTTCATAAATGTTGTTGAAATTTAACATCTCTATCCAAAATATGCCATACCATACCGAACCAGACAGTACAAGATGCATCAGTTCGGTACCAGTATACAATCCAAGGGGCATACCGACACTCGGTATACCAAACCGGCCCTCCATATAGGGCATACCGACATAGTGACATGGTGGCACTGGTATATGGTCCGATATCGAGACAGCATACCTTGCCTATATCCATAACCAGTAGTCTCTTTTTCCTTGTACTTACTAGCTTTATGAATCCTTTGGCACCAATGGTCTGTCAATATCATCTCCTTGACAAGGGAGGGCTTTCTGAAATTCTTTTATACAACACAACTTAAGTCAGTAAGGTCTCACATTCCCAAGGTTGTCTGTCCTAACATGGCAGACCTTTATATCACTGTAGCTGGCATTTAATCAAATTGCAATTTCCACAACTCTCCAGTTACATTTTATAGTTTCTCTGTGCGAGCTTTCCCATGCATCCACCTCAACATCAACATATTTTTGCAAATAGTAAATCATTTTCATTAGATGTTCCACTACATCTAAATTACACCTTACATCAACAAAAACTTGGAAAGGGTAACCTAATATGAAATTTGATCTAACACTAGTACATAATCCAACTACCCATTGCACATGAACAGTCAAATCCAGATAACGAATACAAGTTCTTCAAAATATATCTTTGCCACCGATTTATTGTTGAAACATCTTCCTCATGTACCTCAAATAAATTCTAGTTTGATCTCATTATTAGGCTGCTCACCGCAAAGAAACATTCATTATTGCAGATCAATAGATGCCCACTTCTTGAATCATAACTACATGACAGGCAAATGTTACATGTCATAAGATCTCAACTTGGATAACAAATGTTATCGTGGGTGAGTTTGCCCCTGAAATTCAACTGGCAATAAAGACAGGAGCAACTGAGATAACTGTTCATTATTACAAGATCACAACTTGATGAGTGGCCAGCATTGTTCATGAGTTTGGGTCCGTTATTCAACAGGAAAGAAAGAATCTATAGAGATCATCAAAAATTCCCAGCTGACCCAATATGTAGAATAATATCAAACAAAGAGATAAAGATTTTAGACAGCATTTTGTGAGCAAAATGATAGCTAGCTTTCATGGCTCATGATTACTTTATGTATGTATTAGTGTTATCTGAAATCAGAATTACTCATAAGCATATTTTCCTTTTGTCCTTTTGGAACCAAATATTTCTTAACTTGTCCTTATGGAACCAAAAATTAATGCACGCCTTCTCTAAATCTTAAATCCATGTGAAGATTCTTCCTTTTCTCTCTCACTTGTCTGAGTAATCGTACTGAAAATTTCCAGATATAAAACAAAATGGTCCCAACCATTTCTTACCACTTGGCACCTACTTTATTCCATGTGAAACTATCCCCATAACTTCAATGTATGATGCCTGCCTTCTTCATAATAACTTCTGCAGTTATGTTGCTCATGTCGTTCCTTATGTTGAAATTAAAATATTTTCCAAATATCAAACAATTTCAGTGTCTTGTGATCTCATTGAATATGCTAGAAAAGTAATCTAGTTTATACAATAAGTTCATTTAATCGATTATTAGTATTATATCATGTCCAAGACCCATTTGTTTCCATATACCATACAAAAATAATTTCAAGTTTATCCACAATGCCTAATGTTTCATATGTCCTTTAGCGCCTTTTCCTTCTTCAGCAACCCTACTACTTTCAGATGGTATGGGCAAAAAAAAAAACACTGCCATTGTTAGTAGAGCATGTAACTCTCGTTCATAAAGAATCTAGTGTCAGTGAGATCTCACCTTCTTCCATCATACGGGCAAAACAAGTAGATAGGTAATCTATGTATCTTCCAGGATTCAGTAAATCTCCATACAAATGCATCTGTTAAGCGCATATAGCAAGTAAATTTAATGTCATGATGAAAGAGTATTTTTAAAATAGGCTTTTTGTAATACATACATACTTCAGAACACGTCCACTCAAGAGTTGAAAAACATTCGACAACCTTGGAAGTTATGTGTATTGATTTGCCCTTAATTTAAGCAATGGAATTTCAAGTAGAAAAATTAAATGATGTACTAACTTCTCTTAGTTCATATGACACACTAGGTAATAGATGTAAAGGATCTATTAGTGATAATGTCTTTCAAGGTGCCAGCATGTGATCTCTGAAATAAAATATGCAATCAATTTCACATTAGTGATGGTGATGATCAACAATGCATCATCTGCTAAGTCATATTACTGGCTAAGGCTTATGTGCTATGGATATACAGGAACCAAATGAGGTATGTCAAACAAATAGTGGATTTATCGTCTCCTGTTGGATCTTCTACACTGTTTGCAAGATAGTTTGTAACCCACTCCACATATGTCTAAGGATACAGGCATACAGCATTACCAGCATGTTAACCAATGGATAATGAACTAATTCGAGCTATTTCTACCATGCGTAGCTATTGTAAATATGCACAACTAACCTCCAGAAGAATCAATATTTTACATACAATCTAAAATTCATATAAAAGCAGTAGCTGAAAGAATCTAAGTGAACAAATATCTAAGTGTGAAACAGTTAGACATATCAGCATGCGTGCATTGTTAGATAGATTAAGAGGCCTGACGATTTGTGCTAAGTTATAAATATGAAGCATCTATAGCCCAAGTTCAATTGTACAGCACTGTTTTATTCTTCCTTTTCCTTTTTGCTTGGTTTGGATTTTTTTCTTTTTTTTTTGGAGAGAGGGGGGGGTGTGAGCTCGAATTTTCCTTAAGGCAATGATTTTGGACCATAAAAGTACTTCTTTATCTATTTACAAATATTATACAATAAAAAACTAGTGGGTTTTATATAGTTCCATTTCTTCGATCTATAACCTGTAAAATCATAAATTTTGCATCGTGCTATAATGACTATATGAGACACAAACCCAGCAAATAGAGAGTTAAGGTTGCAGCATACTCTGATGCTAGAATTTGCTCAAACAGCACCTTGACCATGTCAAGTCCACGCTTCACTCTAAGAAGGTTGCGTGAGTGACTGCCAGCTTGTCTCACGCAGTTCTTTTCAACATCTAAATCAAGCAAAGAGTGTAACGTAGAGATAGATTTTGATGCCTCTGATAAGTCCTCCACCTGCATGCACCTCACAATAGAATAAGGCAGACATGATGTTGGTATCAAACGTAACTGAAGAAAAATAACAATGACACAGCAAGGCTGCAGTTAAATCTAAGGCACAAAATTGTCGAAGTGAAGGATATAAGGATTCTAAGAAAACTTGAATTCAATGTAAATGTCAGCAAAATGCCTACATAGGTAGAACCCTTATGGAATACATAGATATAAGGGCTTGAAGCATTCCAACTGAATAACTCATGCAAAGAATTACGGGATAAAGAAATAAAATCAAAAACTTGTAGTTCAATATTAATCAAATAATATTCTGACCCATCAATAAACTTACAAGTTTCATATACTTTGCAAGGTCATTTAAAACAAAATACAACAACATAAAATACAACTCAACTGAGCCTTAATCCCAAGCTACTTGGGTCAGCTGCTACAAACTGTAGAATAAGGGGGGAAAAGAAAGACAGTTTCGTGATTCCTCCTTTTACTTGTTGTGTTTTAGCTTTGATCCATGACCACAGCTTGTGTTTGTCTACTATTTTACAATCATAAGAAATATTTCCTCAAAATGTTCTTGATAGTCAGTATTAGTTTTATTGCTTTGCATCTAAATGTATCAGTTTACATGTATTAGTCTCAGTATTAGTTTTCTAGACAGTATTAGTCTTGATACTCAGTATTAGAAACTATAAAATGAGGGGGAAAGAAAGACAGTTTCCTGTTTCCTCCTTTAACTTGGTAATGTTTTAGCTTTGGTCCATGACCACAACTTACAGACTATATTCAACTTGTGTTTGTCTATTATTTTATCACCATAAAGAAATATTTCAACAGAATGTTGTTGATCCTCGGTATAGTTTATTGCTATGCATTTAAATGTATATCTGTTTGTAGATGTGTACATTCGTATATTGTTATTCAACATTGATGCTAGTACCCACCTTCTAGACCACATAACCCACTTGAAGTTGATTGTCAATCTCTATGGCTAAATTTAGATTTGGACAAATTCCAGCTTTAACTACCCAAGCGTGGCTAAGGTCTTGTCAATCCTAGCCCCCATCCATAACTTGGGATGCTTGTGGTGATAAAAATTTAGTTCAGCTTTTTTTTTTTTTTATTGGGGTGGTGGTGTTTTTTGGGGGGGGGGGGGCGAGAGTGTGATGCAATGCTTATTTGCCATGCTGCTGGTACTTCCCCCCTGTAAAAGCTTTATGAAGCCATATGCACACAGATTCAAAAGGTGTCTGTTCATACAATCTTACATAAGCTAAGTCTGATAGCATTTTGTACCCGAAAACAAACTCTAGACATGCCAGAAAACAAGAAAAGCTGCCAGGATAGCCCAACCTAATGATTGCCTTTGCAGACTAGGTATTTTTTATCAAAATGACCACCACGCATATTATATTATGATCTGATAACTTCTAGACTAAAAATCATATTTAAATATGCTTTATTACAAATATTGAAACTTGAAAGGAATATGTGTCTTATCATATGATGAGGTCATTCATACTGTGGGTATTTCCTAAGCCATCAGGCCTGCGAAGAAAAAGAAACATATGGGGAGAAGCTTATTATGTCAGCATAAGCATTGGCTTCATCTTCTGTGATTGAGCTATGACCGTAGCTTATTGTTTGTAAAGGTTATAGCAGAAATAAAAAGCTGTTCATGGGATAGTGACATGTGCGTGCATAATTAAGAGAGGTATGGCTGCAATGAGGATATACTGTGTTGTAGCAAAAGGAGTTCTTAAATCTCATGATTAGATGTTCATCTTTTTCCTTTTTTAATGGATTCTTGATGAATACTGTTGGTGATTGCATGTGATGAGTTGTCCACCTCCTTTCATTATGTTCTATTTATGGGGAAGTGTATGCCTCACCCACTCATTATATTACTTTGGTACAGTAACATTTTTTGGCTTTTTTAAAGAATAAAAACAAAAATATTGATCACTCCCTAGCTTCCTATTAAAATTATTACTAACCTTCAACACAAAAAATCAATTCTATGTTTGACTTCCCATGCATTCATCTTTGAACTATATTCCATGTCATCAATTCTACACAGAACCTATTGATGACACTAGAGTCCATCTCATCAATTTTCACTCTATGGATCCACGTGTTACTAATAATCTGTTTGCATTATCACTCAGACCAAGTCTCATCTGCAATTATTTTCAACCAGACAATGTTTTAGTTCATATTATATTTAGAACTTTGGAGCATTCATCCCTAACTTCCACTTTAAATTCACTGTCTGCCATTGCAGACTCCATGGATGCTGAAAGTGGCTGATAATCATAACTACTCCAAATCATACCACATTCTTATAAGAAATAGTACAATTACAATTATCATTATATCCAATATGGAACACTTCTCCTTGATACTCACAAAGAATTCTATTTGATGCTCTACACAAGCTCAAGTAAGGTCAGCTAAGCCAAATGCAGATATGCACTTTACTAATGAACTTTTTGAATCAACTGAATAACTATAGAGCTTAATTCACTAAGCTTTTGAGCAAAGTATTTAATAATTGACACCTTGGCAATGGCCATAATTACCAATATCTACAACCAGGCAACCATATGATGCTCATAACTTCTCTTCATTTAGCTTGTTTCTAAAGTCACATTGAAGAGTCTAGTTTGTCAAGGCACTGAAATGCTCCAACATTTCCAAACAAATTAGGCATGAGATTAGGCAGTTCTGACCTCTACTTCATCTTTCACGTAGAATAACTTGTTAAAAGATATGTACAACTGGTGCTGCTATGAATTCCCTGTAACTGTGAGTTCCTCAAAACTTTGACAGGACTTCTAATCATCACTCCATGTGTATGATTGTTCTTTGTCAATCACCTGGAGATCCAGAGTTCTGCTAACAATTTTCTCTTCTGAGTTCATACTTTTATAAATGACTCTTGAATCCACTCATCTAATTTCTATATAGGCAAAATCCAACATCTAATTTCTCATCATGTCGAAGACTCCCAAGTTCAATATTTCCTACTCAGGCAATTATCTCTATTATTGCCTTTCCCACACCATTCACATTTCCAATGAAGTGGGGAAAAAGAAGCAAATTCACAACGGATGGAGAATCACAACAGATAGAGAACAAAACAAAACAGACGTACAAGCGATCGTTAAAGATTAGTAGAATTAGGTGCCCAATACATAGTTAGATTGTCGAAAAATCTAGCTCTGGAAAGAAGGGCGGAAAAAATCCCCCTTTCCTTTTTGTTTGAAAACAGGCGGAAAAAATCAAACAGCAAAATCCAGCATCGATGAAAAGAAACTTAATTGAATTCGAAACCCCTAATATCTTCAATGTAGCAATTACAGCGCGAACAAAAAATATATAATACAATTAGAACAACAGTAGGCGATCGAAAAATTATCACAATAATGATTCTAAATTGAGACGACACCGACCCAAATCTCCGGATCGGGGAGCAACAGATGGAGAGACTGAGATGGAACGTGGGGATTACCTTGGAGACGTAATCCATCTCAGCGAACTTGAAGGCGATCCCGAGGCAGCCGAAGAGGACGGAGACCCGGGAGCAGGCGCGGGAGAAGGGGGCGACCTCGACGGCGGCGGTCTTGGCGCTTACCGTGTCGGCAAGGCCCTCAAAGGCCTCCGCGATCCTCCGAAGCGGCTTCCCTTCCTCTCCCGCCATCTGCTCTAATTAGATCCCGCCCCTCTCTCTCCCTTCGTTTTCTTGTTGTCGAAAACCGCGTGAAGGGAGAGGGCAAGAATAAGATGCGTTGCTGACCCGACCGCACCGGAATGAACGAATCAGGTGGTGGGCTCCAGAGGAAGGAAACAATAAAATAACCTGATAGCGAACCGGGCTAATGTTATATTTACGTAAGCACCTTCCACCTTTTTCTTTATTTTTTTTTTGATTTATATTTACATTCTAAATATTTTAATTCCTTTTAATTAGACCTAAAAATTATAAATAGATTGCAATATGATCCAGATGTCCCTCCTAAATTTAACATTGTTAACTATGAATATAAAATAACTAATATACTATTAAGTTTTCATTCCTGCTAAAATACAAATCCTTTTCTAATCCAGTTAATCAACATATTGATGAAATTTTATGTTTAAATTTATCTAACATGATAATCACATATTCATCGATCTTCATCAAAATAAACAGTTTGGGTACATTGCAACTAAAATTCAAAATTTAATGTTTAATTAAAAAAATAAAATTTTTGAGATGTTAATAAAAATTTGAAGAGATATTGTTGTAATTTTTTTTTTATATTAAGAAATAAAAAATATAGTTGGAATAGCTAAGATGGGGCAATTTAATATTGCAACAAAAGAATGCTATTTGCATCACCAGGTGATCAGCACTAAAAAATTAATATTCATCAAATAAGGTACGTGTGTCATTTTGTTTGATGGACATCCACCTGATAGCAGTCACGTGGAACACTCTACAATACAAATCATGTACTTTAAAAGATTCGTATTTAGTAAAAAATTAAGCCTAATCAAATCTTCTTGCCTTGCTAGGTGTAGTATTTTTGTTTTGTCCCGTCTAACAAACCTAAGGTTTTGGATGTCGATCGTTCCTATCACATGTACATGTATATTATGTGCTGTAAGGGAAGACTAAGTCCTGAAGGTGTCTCCCTCCCATTCAGTCTCCTCTACGGATGGAGGAACGATGGGAACTGGACACAGCCACGGTCTTGGGGATGGAGGGGCGCAAGACCCAGCGCGAAGATCGTCAGCGAGAGGCCGCGGAGGCAAATCAAAGCCCCGGCTCGCAGCAGGGATTAATGACCCAGATTGTTCGGACTTTGCCAAGATCAATTCTCTAACTATTGTTTTATATTTTAATAGTTTATTTTAATTCGTAGCAGTGGTTGGCTTTTGAAATCCAATAGCTTATGATTTATGGCTCTTTAGGTTTCAGCTATACGAGCATGCAATAGCACTGTGACTGAAGATATTGGAGAGTTTTTTTTTTTCACTTGGGTGACAGGTATTGGAGAGTCATTTGAACAATGAATCAGCGCAAGGACTAGGCCCAGAGCGAATCAAGTTGACAGCCAAGAACTAATGCAATCATGTCTTGCCAAAGCATGCTGGGAAAGCAGAGATCACATGTGATCAAGAGCAATATCCAAATATAGTGGCAATCTCCACTATGTATTCAGGCACCGTTTTTTCATGAGCAAAGTTTTAAAATCTGCTTGAGCTTGGCTAGGTTTTTATTTGGTGCAAGTGTAGTCATATGCATAATGCATCCAAAGCCCGACACAGTGCTTCGTGCTGGATTGACACTTGGATTGGCACAAGAATCACAAGACTGTAATAGGAAGAAGAAATATAAGAGCTGTTGTGCACCGTTACCTCAGCATCGGCCGATCAGATCCTCGAACATAGCCGAGGTCGGTAAGGGTCGGCGAACTTGGAGGAGTTGTAGATAATGGTTCAAATTGGGCAGGTCATCCCGATCCGACAAGAAATCCATTTTGGGAGAATAATTCTTGTCGCGATCATGTAAAGACTAAATAAGAAAGATTTAACAGCCAAAATCGGATTCCGCCTCAAAAGACAACTATCAGTTGGCTCCACATCACAAACATGGAAATGCGATCTCTGCCAACACAATCCACACGTACTTTTCAAAATGGCCAGTCTCTCTGGCATATACAGTTCTTCCTCTCTCTCTATAAATAGGAGGAAAAGAAGATCTAGATAAGTTTTCGAAAAGCGTCAATAATGCTCTCTCCCTCTTACTGTTCTTCAATTCTCACTGACTTGAGTGTTGGAGGGTCTCCACCGAAAAATACTTCAGTCAGAGACCTTTTGCAAATCTTACTCCAGCATCCTGGAGTCGTCCGCATCAGCACCTTGTCTTCGATTAAGGACTTTTCCTCATCTTCTTCCGAGGAGCCTTTGGCCAGGGAGTCCACCGTCCAACTTTCGTCCAAGGAGATCAACTCCGACCTCTTTGGCTTAAGATTTGACAGCAGTGGGAGCTAAAGGAAGAGTCTCCATGGTCATATTCGAAGCTCATGTAAAGAGAGAGCATTTCATCATGAGGCCATGAATAGGAGCTTCAAATGCCTCTCACTACTCCAACGGCGTGCGACTCGATGATGCCCAACAGGAAGTTATCGTGCCCAAGCCAGTCCAAGCACCACCACCTCCTTAACCTACATTGGTGGTCCTCAACGATCAATTCAATAGTCTTGTCCAGTAGGTGCAGGTTTTGACCGCTGCAGTGCAAGGGATGCAGCAGACCATTGCCCTCAATCTATCCTAAAAACTCCTCACCGAGATCAAGCTAGACAGGTAATACAACATTCACCTCCTTATAGTTTGAGGTAGGGGCACAATCGACACAGCCGACTTATGAGTCTCGATCGAGGATAATGTAGGTGCTCACCAACCCCATGGTTAGGGAAAAACTCTACCCCATGCAACTTTTCTCATTGACACCAAGAGCCTTACATTGCTCGAGATGTAGAGGTGGAGAGGAGATTTCAGAAGATGTAGTAGTAGATCGAAGTATTGCAGGACTAAAATCGATAACAAGAAATGGAGCTCAGCTTCAATACTAATCCTCCATTCTCTAAGAGGATCATGGACGAGCAACTTTCTCCACAATTTAAGATGCCACAACTGAAACTGTATGAGGGGATCTTGGATCCTATCGATCACTTAGAGAGCTTTAAAGCTTTGATGCTTCTCCATGGGATAACTGATGGGATTCACTACCGAACATTTCCATCCACCTTAAAGAAGGTTGCTTGATATTGATACTCTAGCCTTTAGCCTGGCTTGATTAGCCGGTTTACAACCCATTTAGTCAATAGTTGACAATAGCACCGCAACTCGAACTCACTTGTCAGTATCAAACAGCAAGAAGTGAGTTTCTCCAGGAGTACATCAACCATTTCAACACCACAATACTTGAAGTGCATGATTTGGACTAGTTAGTAGCCATGACCACACTCAAAGTCTCGTTGCTCAAGAGTGATTTTCTCTTTTCACTCAAAAAGAGGAATCTTAAAAACTTCGTTGAAATGTTTGTGAGGATAGAAAAATATGCAAATGCAGAGGAGGCATAGGCTCAATATAGGGAGAACCCTGGTAACGAGCTCTGAGGAAGGAAAGACAAGACAAGCACAAGAGCAAAGAATGCAAGCATGAAGGCCGATGGAGTGATAAAGATTACACCGGTCCTGAACACCTCCTCACGATAATCAGACAAGGTCTCCATCCAGATTTTGTTGATCTAGATCTCTATTTCAATTATTTAATAATTATACTCTACTCAACATGCTCCGAGTCTATATATTGATGGAGATAGAGCACCAAGGAGACCTGCTAAGACTGAGAAAGATGACATCTCCTCCTCACATGCAAAATATCAAAAAATACTGTCAATATCATCAGGATCATGATAATAATATCGAGAAATTTTGACAACTGAAAGATAAGATCGAGATGCTTATCGAGCAGGGATAACTGAGGAGGTATGTCGAAATATGGCTGAATCATGAAGAAATCAGGCCTGAACCACCTAGGCTTGATGGTCCCAAGGAGAATAGGCCCATAGAGTGTATGATCCATACCATCCCTAGGGGGCAAATTAGCAATCCAATCTCAGAGCCCAACCAAGCCAAGGAGGAGAAGCAGAAGAAATAGAAGATTGAAGATAAAGGAATTACTTTCTCCAATGCCAAGCTCAAGGAAATAAAATATCCTCATGATGACCAGTTGTAATAACTTTGAATGTTGAATTATAATATATGTCGTATTTTAATTGATAATAGAGGTCTCATGGATATTTTGTTTTACGATGCTTTTGTAAGAATTGGTTTGGCTCATAATCAGTTAAGAAGACTTGATTCTCCTCTGGTCAGCTTCTTTGATAATTTTGTATCATTAAAAGGGATCATCTCCTCCTGTGACTACAAGACGAGCTCTGAGACAATTAACTATCCAGATTGACTTTTCAGTTGTAAAAATTTCGTCCGCTTATAATGCTATATTAGGTCGGTTACGACTAAATACCCTCCAAGCTATGGTACCAATCTACCACTTGTTGATAAAGTTCCCCACCTCACATGGGATTGGTGAGGTGCAAGGAGACAAAGAGTTGGCCAAGAAATACTCGGTGACTCTGCATGATGAGGCTTTTACAGAATCCTAGCTTATAAAAGAGCTCGATGTCTGGGACAAGCTAATGGAACAAAGAGGCCAGCCAGCGGTAGACCTCATCCTAATCATGTTAGAAGAGTCTGATCTGACTAGAATAGTCTAGGTTGGCTCCAATTTAAATGATGAGGACGACTAGCATATCATCTCATTTCTTCGATCCAATGCAGATGTCTTTGATTGGTCAACTTTGAACATGTCAAGCATAGAATCAAAGGTCATTGTACATCGCCTGAATATGGATCTGGGGCATCATCTTATCGGGTAAAAGAAGAAGAGCTGTGCACCAAAGTGATAGAAAGCCATAGAAGAAGAGATGGACAAACTCCTAAAAGCTGGCTTCATCCAAGAGATAAACTATCCCGAGTGGTTGGCTAACATAGTGTTGGTCAAGAAGATGAATGGAAAGTGGTGCATATGCATTGATTATACTGACCTCAATAAGATATACCCCATGGATAGTAATCTACTACCTCAGATCAACCAATTGGTAGATACTATGTTGGGTCGCCAACTCCTCTACTTCATGGATGCCTTCTCCAGCTACAATTAAATTCACATGGCCCTTAATGATGAAGAGAGGACTACCTTTACTACTGACAAGGATATTTTTTGTTATAGGATCATATCTCTCGATCTAAAGAATATAGAAGCAACTTATTAGAGGCTTATCAATAAAGTCTTCAAGGAGCAAAATGGAAGAAAAATAGAAGTGTATGTAGGGTTCGATAAGCAAAGCGGAAGCAAAATGAATTTCAAAATTTTGTATAATGAAACTCCATAGCAATCAAACCCCAATCCTAAGATTCTCTTGATGATAAACAATCATATGCATGCATATAGGTAAGTATAGAATAATACCTGTCATGCTATATCCAAAAATTCGATAGAGTTTCCACTAGATGCCCAAATATTTGTCCTCTAACGTTGATTCACACGAAAATTGATTCAAGACTCTTTCTTTCTTTCTTGTCTTGCCTAATTCTCTTTTTAAGCCCTTGTCCTAAAATCAAACTTATCGTTACTATTTTGGATTTGTCTTAACAAGGGAAGGAAGAGAGTTATTGGGATAATAGGGAGAAGGATGTAAGAAAGAAGAGATTGAAATTTTTTTTCCCGATGGATTCGAATGCCGGGCGCGCCACCTATTTATAGGTGGCCTGTGGATGCCTTCCGTGCCATCTCGCACCTTTTCCAAGGATCATCTCACACCCATCCATATTTCTCATACCCATCTGATATCTTATGATATGTGGATAACATCAAGAATTAATCCGAAGAGATGTCTTCTCGCAGAAGGACTCTTCCGTGAAATTAATTTTCGATGCTTCTTCCAAAGTATCGCGAGACTTCAAAGATGTGCCAACTCCATCCAAGGGATGAAATCCATCAAGTGACCATCCAATGGTCAATAAGGGAGGCATCCAACTAGATTAGATGTGGAGAAAATTAAGATACCTTAACCACTTAGACTCTAAGCCCAAGTGGTGCCAAGGATAAGGGGATCAGCTAGGTTTCATCTTTATCCATTTGTTTCGATGACTAAACGAAGCATTTCAAAAATAAAAGGACTCTTAATGCCAAATAGAGATCTAAATTCCATGCCCCATATGGATTTTGTGTGGAATCAAATGGATAAACATAAAAGAAGAGGCACCCCACACCAAGGGGTGCCATTTCAAATGTGCGCACAAAATAAATCACCACGCGCCAAGATAAAGGATCTCTAGCATATGGGATACCAGATAGATGGCACTACTCCTTGGCTCAACCAACCAAGGGTCAACCCAAATTAGACCCAAAAGATGCTTGAGTTTAATTGGATTTAATTAGCCCAATTTGAAATTAATTTCGAATCCAATTCAAATCATAGGAGCTAGGGTTTGTAACACATGCTAGCATGTTCATCCTGCAAATATAATCTAATCCAATTAGACCATTGATCAATTTTTTTTGTGTGTGACCCATTGAGTTCTACATCTAATCAGTAGTAGGTCTTAGTACAAGTTAATCTGATTTAATTAGAATCCTATCTAACCAATTTAGGTCTAATCGGGCTAATCTGATTTCAACAATTAGAATCCTTTCTTATTGACGATCAAATTAAACTCTTTAATTTGATCAAATCTAAAAGACAAGACTGATATCTAGTAATATATTATGTCAATATGAAAGATATAAAATTTTGATGAAAATATCAAAAATATTCTTCAGTGGTAAGTTACCATACAATTGAATCTTGCGATCATACTACATCCCGAATATGACTATGGATATAAAATCTTATCAATTTTAATTTTATATTTATATTTTTTTCAATCTTATAATGATGATTCAATGAATAAAATATTAATTTTTTTTTTAATTTTTATTCTACTTTGATCACGTCTCCTTGAATCATCATTTGATTAGAGCAAATAAGGTATGATCTCTTCTTATCAGAAGTGATCAATTCTATGTTGACCTACTTACAATCTCCATACACAATCCATCATATCTAGAATACTCCGTACATAACTAAGTCATGAATGAGTATAAACCAAAATATAAATTTATATATACAAAGTTCTATGGTAGTCTCAGATCAAAAGATTATTTACACAATCCCACTAAGACAAACATCTTCTAACAGGTAAATAAGAATCCATAAGATGTTCTAAAGATGGATCAATTCAGTGAACTCATTCTCTAATGAGCACCTATATCATTATATTAGTATCTCACATTAGTAATTGTGAGATCAATCACCGTCTCCATCGAGCATATATAGGATTTACCAGTCTTATCAGAAATATTGATCTCCGACTCAATGATCCAATAACTAAAAATTTTTAGATTAAGATTTTAGAGTTTTAGATCTCACAACCATGAACTCATCATAGTCCTCAAAATCATTATCCTAATCTATGGGGTTCATCATAATCTTAACAAATATAAGATGCAGCATATAATGAAACATAGATGCCTTTTATTTATCTAAAAAATATCAAGTACATGAGTTATGAAGATTAAAGAAAAAATTTATCAAAATATAAATTTCAATTGGCTTTTAGGGTATTATTCTTTCAGTGTACGATATGCTCATCAAAAGTAGGACTGTCGAGCACCACATTACTGATCTCTAAGAGATCTTTACAACACTGCAACACTTTTATATGAAGCTCAATCTTAGCAAGTACACCTTCAGAGTTATCTCTGTAAATTTTTTGATTTTATTGTGTCACAACATGGGATCGAAATAAATCTAGAAAAGATTCGAGTACTTTAGAAAATGACTCCACCAATGATAATCAAAGAAGTGCAACATCTTATAGAAATAATCATGGCTCTCAGCAAATCAGAGCCTCTCAAGGTTGGATAGGAAGAGCCTGCCCTTCTTCAAAGCTCTTAAATGGCTGAAGGGCTTCCAATGGATGAAAGAATGCCAGGCTGCATTTGATGAGCCGAAGAAGTACCCTGGCTCTCCATCACTTCTCAGTAAATCAAAGTCAGATGAGATCCTATACTTGTATCTTGCAATCTCTCCTCAAGCATTTTGCTCGATGCTTGTCTGACAAGATGGCACACCGCAAAAATTATACATTATATAAGCTGAGTTCTCCATAAAGAGATCAGGTACATAAAGTGGAGAAAGTGGTTTACGTGCTCATATCTCAATGAAAAGATTGTGCCTATACTTTCAAGCACATACAATCGCTGTCCTCACTGACCAACCCATCAGATCGGTTCTTCACCAACCTAAGACCTTAGGTTAGCTAGCCAAATGAGCTATTGAGCTTAGAGAGTTTGACATAAAATATCTCTCTTGGCCATCCATCAAGGTTCAAATATTGGTGGATTTCATTTTAGAGTGCACTATCCTTAAAAAGGAGGAACCCACACTAGAACTCAAAGCAAAGAAACTTGAGTGCTAGGTTCTCCATGTGGATGGTTCTTTCAATGCAATAGGTTCTGGGGCTGGACTGATCCTCACCATCCTGAAAGGTACAGTTGATGAATATGCTCTGTCCTTTAGATTTAAAGGCTCAAATGATGAGGCTGAGTATGAGGCTTTGGTGATCGGACTCAAAATTGCCAAAGAGTTGGCAGTCCGACACCTGAGAGTTTATAGTGATTTGTAGCTCATCGCCAGTCAAGTACTAGGCGAATATGAGACAGAGAACCTAACATGATTAAATACTTACAGAAGATGAAAGACCTCATATCTGACCTTGCATCCCTAAGCATTCAACAAATCTTGAGGTCTGAGAATGCCAAAGCCGACGTCTTATCAAGGCTCACCACTATGGGAGTTGCGACCTCAAAAGGACCTCATATATAGAAACCCTAAAAAGCACGAGCATCGAAGAAGACTTGATGATGTAGGCTAATCATGAGTCGAATTGGATAGATCTAATTATTCAATTTTTGAAGTATGGAGCTCTATCTATCGATTATGAGGAGGCTAGAAAGTTAAAGCACCAAGCACCCCGATACCTGATGTATGAGGAGAAGTTATACAAGAGGTCCTACTCACTCTTACTGCTCTAATATCTCTGCCCATTAGAAGTAAATTATACTCTTTGAGAGGTTCATGAGGACATTTGCAGTAACCATCTGGAGGCAGAGATCTTGCTTACAAGGTATTGCAACAAAATTACTTTGGGCGTGCTACAACGGGACGCAGCTGACTTAGTGCAAATATGTGAACAGTGCTAGAGGAATGATAATATTCAACGTTGACCTTCAACCCCATTAGCATCGATTATGACACCTTGGTTCTTTGCCTAGTGGGAGATAGATATCTTTAGATCCTTTCTAGTTGTGATAGCATAGAAGAAATTTTTACTCATCACGATTGACTACTTTAGAAAGTGAGTAGAAGTAAAGGCACTGGCACATATCATCGAAGCCAAGGTTCATGACTTCATATAGAAATCCATCATCCACAAATTCAGCCTGCCGCAAGCCATCATCACAAACAATGGATGCTAGTTCAACAATATGAAGTTTGTGAAATTCTGTGGAGAGCTCGAAATTGCATATTGCATGACCTCAGTCACACACCCTCAAAGTAATGGTGAAATGAAAGTGACTAATCAAACTTTATTTTAGGGACTGAAGATATGATTGGATCGAGTTAAAAAACTATGGATTGAAGAACTCTACAATGTATTCTAGGCCCACCAAATGATGCAATGAATCCCCATCAAAGAAATACTATTCAACTTGATCTTCAGGATAGAAGCTATGATACCACTCGAAATCGGCCTATCTTCCCTCAAGGTGAAAGTTCAGTGAAGAAAGCAACTGAAATGATATGAGGGTGAACTTGGACCTATTGAAGGAGATACAAGAGCGAGCTCGACTTTGGATGGTGACTTACTAGTAGAAAGTGATATGGTACTATAACTCTAGGATCAAAGGAAAAGCTTTCTAAGTAGGAGATCTCATCCCACGAAGAGCAGAAGTATCTCATCTGGATGAATAAAGAAAACTATCACCAAACAGGGGAGGCCCGTATTATGGTGATGAGGTGGTGCACCCAGGAGCCTACCGACTCCACCAATTAGATGGAGCATCGGTTCCTCGAATTTAGAATACTGAAAATTTATGAATCTATTATCCCTAATGTAATTACCATTAATTGGCAATAAAGATTTACTTTTTATAGATCGAAGATGCCTTTCCAATATTTCTAATAAAAAATGGCTAATGGGTGCTTTTCGTCTTTGGATGAGTTGAGCAGACACAGATAACATGGTTAATGGGCACTCCTCATCTCCAGATGGATCGAGTGGAAGCTATATGATACAGCCAACAGGTGCTTCTCATCCTCAGATGAGTCAAGTGAAGGTCAAATGACATGGCCAATGGACACTCCTCATCCTCGGATGGATCATATGGAGATCAGATGATATGGCCAATGGGTGCTCCTCATTCTCAGACGGATTGAGCAGAGGCTATATGACATGCCAACGGACACTCCTCATTCTCAAATAGGTCGAGCAGAGGAGAAATAATATATGGATAATGGATGCTCCTCGTTCTCATTCGAGTCGAATGGAGGCCATACGACATGGCCATTGGGCACTCTTCATCCTCGGATGGGTCGAGCGGAGGCCAAATGACATGACCAATAGACGCTCCTCATCCATGGATGGGTCGAGTGGAGGCTAGATGACATGGCCAATAGGCATACCTCATCTTCGGATAAGTCGAGTGAAGATCGTATAATACATCCAACGAACGCTCCTCATCCTTGAATGAGTCGAGCAAAGGCCAATGACCAGGTCAATGACTACTCATCCTCAAATAAGGAGGGTGGAGATTGAACATGGTCAGATAAGTACTCCTCATCTTCGAATGAGTGCACTTTGCCCTCAAATGAATTAGGTAAAGGCTGAGGATGAGGTCAGCTGACCCATTGAGACATGACTTCTATGACTTTGAAAATTTCATGAGTAACAAAGAAAAATAAAAAAGCAATAGAGGCATAATTGAAAAAATTAAAGTTTGTATGTAAGATGGAGAGATTTATAATGGATAGGTTGAGCCAATTACATAATTAATTCAGTCAAAGCCGAAGAGTACAAAGATAGCCCAACCATAAAATCTGCTCGACCATTACTAAGCTTAAGTACAAAAATAAAAAGAAAAGTAGGAAACAAATCCTATGCATCGATAGGAGTGCCACGTTTCTCAATCGAGACATTGAGCTCCAATAGCACAATCAGGAGTGAAAGCTAGGGGTAGCTCCTACGTCCTCGACAGGCACATCCTCGGCACCTCCCGATCCAGCTCCTGCCTCAACTCCTGCACCCTCCTCGTCAGCATCTAGCGAGCTAAAATTGATGTTTGAAAAAGGCTTTAGACCTTAGTCTTACAGTTTGTGAAGCCCTAAAGATAAGAGTCGATCGCAAATTCTTACTTGGCCATAATAAATTCTTTCGAGGAATGAAAAGCTTCGATGACTATAGTCTTTTCAATCTCCAATTTTTGCTTCCATTGAGCCACCGTCATGCAGACTGTCGACCAATCGGGCCTCAACCTGGCTCCGAGCATCAGCAATCTCAGCCTCCATCAACTTTATCTTAGCATTCAAGGACTGAATTTCTCTATTGGTTGCCTCCTTTAACTCTGAGACCTTATCTGCCTTCTTCTAGGCCAAAGCAGCTTGGGCCTCGACCTCCTCTGAGGACTATCAGGTCTCCTTCAAAATGCCCATGAAGTGATCCACATAGTAAATGAGCTAAGGAATAGATGATGTCAGTAAAAAAAAGAAAAAAAAAAGAAAAAAAGAGTGAAAAAAAGAGAGGATTTTCTAAATTTATCCAAAGGAGAGAGACGTAGGAGTCTTTAATGTGATATCTGAAACTTTTCATATTGATTGCTTCAATACCGACTGGAAGAATAGTAGCTCAAAGCTGTTTACGGGCAACTTGATTATTTGCAAAGCCTGACCTTCGATCTTGGATCCCCTGCTTGAGATGAGCAGTGGGCCTTTGAGAAGGTCAGGCTAGAGGGTCGGCTTGACGAGAAGAAATATACATAGAAATCTGAGGTGTAGTTGTAACTCAAAGAGATGATGATGCAGATGAAAGAGGAATTGGTTCCCTTAGAATGACTGATTGGGTGGGGGGATGACCTATGCTCTAAAGGAGGAACCCTCCCTCCTCAAGGCTAAATCCTATGATCGTGCAGCCGTTATCACAATCAAAGATAAATATTAACTCCGATTTAATTACTGAATAGAATAGGTTGGATTGGGTGTCGAATTCTCAGAGACCTTTGGGCTAAGTTGTATTCAATTTTTAAAAATAATTAATAAATTTGAGTTCTTAAAATAATAACAAGATAATAGAATTTTATAGAACACTACAAAAAAATAGACTATTGCTATCGCTAAAAATCCGATGAAAATAATCTCATCGCTAATTACCATTATTAGCAACGATAAATTTACCATCGTTAATAATGATAATTAGTGATGGTATTAGTGAGAAAAAATCATCGTTAATAATTTTTTTAATTAAAATATTAAAAATTATTAACGACGATCATTATTGTCACTAATACCATCACTAATAGTTTTTAATTATTTTAAAAAATTTATAATTAAATATTTTAAAATCTATTTTAATCACATTAATAAGCAATAATATTTTTTAAAATCTATTATAAATAAAATAATAATTATTTAATATAATCATAAATATAAAATTAATTATATTATATTAAAAATATAAATTATATAATTTTATAAATTTATACTACTTTACAAGGATCAAAATTATATACATATCAAAAAACAATCATATAAGATCCTCCTCATCCTCCTTCTCATCCTCCTCCTAGTCTTGTACATCCTCTCCAGTAGTTGGTAGATGAGAGTTAGATATCTTAGCATCCTATAATGAAAAAAATAAAATATTATTAATAAATTTTGATATAAAAGTATATATATGGATATGGAGATATATATTTCGATATGCTACTTCGATTCTCGAGCAGATTATTTCTACACATTTCATTCGATGATGCAGAGCTATAAACACCTCCGACCCATCATTTAGATGGTTAGATTAAATTTTTACCTCCTATATCTTCTTTCCGGACTCAAGCCTAAATATGTAAAATTTCTAAATATAAAAATTTAAAATAAGTAAAAAAATTATTAACAGACTTATCTGCTGTGATGGCTATGACAACGAGGCCAGTTGATTGTACAGATATTGATCTCAAAGAATCTCAATGACTGTATCACAGATGACATCTTAGAAGCTTTGAAGTCATTGGCTCCAAAACCTCTGCACGACCTCCTCCACATGTGCGTCAGCCCACGTTTGGGTCATCGAGCTCTGAGAGGAGTATCGAGCTACTGGAGAGTCAAAATTATGGTTGAATCCTATGATCCAACTCCTACTCATCCCTCCGATGACCTTAAGCTATCCCTCAAGATCAAGGAGGGGCTGAGAGGATGGGTCCTCATCATGCCACGATACGAGATACTCCGTGTAATCCACCTATATAGTTTAAAAATTTATTAGTTCATATATATTAGTATACATAAAAACTTAACAAATAATATTTTAAATTATCACCGTGATCTATCAAGATTGAGGATCTAAGTAATCATCAGTCCTCCTGGATTGATGTGTTGCCTCTTTTATCTATAGCTGCCCTGATGCACGATCTAGCTGTCATGTCTATAATAAATTAATAATAAATTAAATTAATTAAAATATATATATATGATTAATTTAATATAACATTAATTTAAGTATAAAATTTTTATCAATCTATCGATCATAATATACGTGCCAATGGAGCCGCTAGTGTGCGTGATCGGATGCTGTTGGGTGGATCGATTCTGTCATGCCCTCTATTGCCTATCAGAGTACTCCTCAGTACTCCACTGGTCACAGAGGGTCTCTCATAACACATCTCAAACATATCTCATGCATTGCTAAATCTAGATTTCAACTCTACATGCATATATGTTCATGTCATAACGAACATTTGCTCTGATATCAGTTGAAGAAAAGTGTGGTAGTTTTATGCATATATTTTTAAAATTTTATAATAAAATATACATAGATTAAATAATTTAATCTACAATGCATGCATAGATCAAATCTAAAACTATCATACAGGATCCATAACATGAACTAATATGCATGTATGTAATCTGAAATCTAAAATTCAGCAAGTATAGATCATATCTATATGCAATTAGATCATATCTAATTTATATTTAGATCATATCTTAATATGAATCGAAATTAAAACTTTATATCTGAGTGCGGGTAGTAGATCACCACATCCGAAGTCCATAGTAGTTGGTTCTTTATGATGCTCGATAGCCGCACACGTGTCCGGCCTCTATAGGTATCCACACGAAGCCCATGTGCTGATTGATGATCCTGAGAGTGCTAACTTACGAAGACACCATGTTATGGATGATCTAAGAGAAATATGAAGAGGATGAAGAATAAGAAGACCCTCTCTTTTTCTTCTTGGATCCACACATCAACTCTCTACAATAGAGATCAAGAGAAGAATCATTTCTTCTCAATTCTCCCACGCATAAGAGAGAACCTTTCTCTCTTCCTTTCATACCTTTAAGAAGAACTTTTCTTCTCTAATTTTCTATGATGAAAATCAGATCTAATCTGATTTTTCATACTAAAAATTATATGAAATCTTGAGCTCTAGAAGAATCCAAAAGAAAGACCCAAGAGAAGAATCGTTCTTCTCTCTTCTTCTCTCTTTTTCTCTTTGATCTAGAACTCTAAGAAGCCCCAAACATCCAATCAAATTTTTTTGATATTTTTTCTCTAAATTTTTATATTAAAAATTAGATCTAATCTAACTTTAATCCTAAAAAAAGATAGAAAAAAAAAATCTGAAAGAAGAACTCCTTCTTCTTCAAGGTTGTGCACAAGAAAGAAGACCCTTCTTCTTCCTTCTCTTTCTCTCATTGGAAAGAATTTTTTTTTCTAATTTTTTACTGTATAACCAGCAGAGGAGCCTCTCTTTGATGCCCAAAAATCAATAAGCAAAATATCACAAAATCACATAGAGAGGAGGGGTTAGGCATGCGGAGTTTGGGGCGTCCAACTCTTGGACGCCCCCCTTCCCTTTTTTTTTCTTTTGGGCGACCACAAGAGAGGGACACCTCTTTTCTTTCACGGAAGGAAGAGAGGAGAGGGGTGCACATATGGGGCATGGAGATTTCTCAATGTGAAGAAGAGTGGGGCATGGAGAATTAAATAGGCACATGGGTTGGTTTGGTTGAGTCCTATTTCAAAAAGGATTCAAGATTTTGATCAAACTCTAACTAATTCTTGAATCCAATTCTAACCAATTTAGGAATTAGTTATAACAACTAACTAATTGAATCCTAGCCTAATTATGAATCCAATTAGGCCCCAATCCAATTAAAAATTAGTTAGATTAAAACTCTATTGATCCAGGGATTATTTCTAAATGGAGATCAGGAACGTCATTTGATATTAGGGCTTGATCCAATCAAGCCTATTATCTAATAGGACTAGATCCAATCCAAACCTATATAAAACTAATTGAATCATAATAAATTTAGAATTTGATTTGTATCTTTGAGATCAATTAGAACAAATCCTATTATTCAATAGGAATGCATCCAATCAATCTAAAACCAATCTAATTGAATCCAATTCAATTAGATCTAATCCAATCCTTATTATTCAATCAAATCAAACTAATTAACAATTATATTATTAATTAATTATTCTTTTAATTTATCAATTATTAGTAAATTATTTATTGCAACCTTTGCAAAGGATTAATCATCAATCACATTGATAATTAAACCTTTAATGATTCATAATCATTGATCAGCCATTTGATCAGACGGTACTTCTATGTGTGTGATCCCATAGGTTCGAACCTAAGTCGATAGCACAAGAATAATTTTTCTACTAATCGATGTTACCATCTAGCAATGATTTCTGATGTTCGGATAGGCCAAATGTATGTCCAGCAATATTCTAGAACCCATGTGGATATATTTACCATATAATTCATCTCTTTGACACTCGATGCTCGAGGATGACTTTGGGTTAAACTGTCAATCCAGGATGAGTGGTCCACATTGTGTCTCAACCTCAAAAATCTTGTGACTCCTCACTAGGACTACTTTGGCCAAATTTTGCTAAATTAAAACATAATGATGCATCATCTTTAATTTTACTTGGAGCGATCAATCCCATCTTGACTCGCACTCAGACTTCACAAGTACTTGACTGTACTAAAAAATCTTTCATCATCGAATTAAAAATTCAGATAGTCTGACATCAAAGTATAGTGAGTTGCCTGTAAGTCACCAAGACAGTTTCAGATCAGAGGGACACATATATCCATATCCTATCAGAGTAATCCTTGACAACAGAGTGCTCCAGAAGAGGTCACGCTCAATGAAATATACTCTTACAAATCATCCATATGCTATACTCATATCACCACATACCTTGGTTAAGAGGACAACCAACCAATATGACATACAACGACCTACACTCGATACAATTATCATCCTTGTAACAATTGTATTATTTGGTCGTGAGCTGAATTTATGAACTACATGATAAATCTTTCTTTATCATTTTAGAAGTAGCTCTAAGGACTTCATCATAATATATGAGTTCTATTTAGAAAGAAATATTCTTTATGATGAATCTTGTCAGATAATATTTATCATTTTATAATTTATATATATGTATAGAGTATAATTATTTGCAACCTAGATGATTGACTTTAGGATATAATTTCTAACAGATAACTCGAAACTGAAGTACTCTATGACAGACTGCTGAAGGCTGTACAGCCCATCTCGGAACCTCTGCATGGCCACCTCCTTGAAGGTCCGACAGCCAGCCTCCTCATTATGAGGAGTCTCAAATTGATAATACCCCTGCAAGTAGAAGCAACCATGTATTAATAAATAGAATACAAATTTATCGTAAATTTAAAAATTAAATATCTTTGACTTATCAGAAATATCTCTTAGGTTGCATCACGAGCCCTCGATGACTAACTGGAGAACTTATTCACCACCCTAACATCAATCATCAGATGATGTCGGTAACCACGCGAGGTATCCCAGGCTCTGTAAATGTACCGCAAAATTTATTTTGAACAATAAATGTTAGACTCTAAAATGACAAAAATTTAAATATATTCAGTGAAGATATATAGTACTTACATGTAGCTCTAAATATGGACGAGCTCTCTATCCTCCGATCGAGTTGGAGGTGCCACGAGCTGGATGGGTCCTTTACCACGTCTCTGACTCTGAGAGCTGGATGCGGCTTTGTGTGACTGTGAGGTCACTGGTGACCCCACATCGTCTGCACCTGAGAGTATTAAGACATCATAAAGAATGTTATATTAGATAATAAAAAATAAAATATAAAAAAAATCTAAAGAATTAAAGTTTACTGTATGGAATGTGTGGCGCAGAAGCATGCGAGCTAGCGGCATGAGATCTCTCTCCTCGACTGTGGCGGCTCAGACCTCGAAAAGACATGATCTATAATCTCTAAAAATAAAAATAAATAGATTCACAGATGAATTATATAATTATGGATAGTAGTGCAAGATTTAATGATGCAAGATAAGTATTTAGATGTTTGGTATCCTTCGGATGTTTGGTACCCTTCAGATAGGTGGCAATACAAGACAAGTATTTAAAATGAGTCAGAGGTCCAGAAGTTAATTGCAAGCGAGGAGCACTACTCATCGACCTCTTCAAATATTTGGTACTCCTCGAATTCTTCATCTGATTCTTCCTCTTCCTCCTCTTCTTCTACTTCTTCCTCTTCTTCTTCTTCTTCTTTACCTTCTTAGATAAGATGCTCCGTAAAAACAAACTTAATATGATCTACCTCCTCATGTTAACCATCATGTAAGAGAATTTTTAGAGCATCCAACTCTGCATCTATTAAATACTGATGAACTCTTAATGTTTCATCTTTCTGAAAGTATTCTGATAAATGAGGCTTTTCTTCTTCTTCTTCAAACTCATAATGAATGGCTTGAGACTTAATCTTACATACAGCCTGTCAATCTTTTCTTTCTCTCTCTCTTGATAGAAAAAGAGTATAATATACTTGAACAGCTTGTCGGGCTAGCATAAAGGGGTCATTGACATATGCTTTTGATCTATGTTTGATTTCAATAAGCCTGTACCATAGATCAACCTTCATATAATTGTCGGTATCAAACCATCGGTATTTAAATAGAATGACACTATTACCTCCATGGTAGGTCAACTTGATCACTTCTTCGAGGATTCAATAGTACTCACTCTCCACCTCTGCCCACCAGCTGCCCTTCATATACACACCGCTATTCATTGTACTCTTATGATATCTATATTGCTACACAAAATTTGAAACCATTTATGTTATAGTCATTATAACATATGACATACTTTATTGGCCTGTAACCTAATGGTCTTAGCTTCCTAAATATGGATTCACCCCCTAATATGACCTACATGTTATAAAAGGAATAAATTAGGAAAAATTAAAATAAATAAAATGATAATGATCACTTATCAGTTGATGAAACCAATTTACAAAGTTCTATGAGTGCTTAGTGAAAATTTTTTCCTCACTTATCATCGGGTTGTCCATCTCAACATCTCATAATATTGCTTATACATGCATAAGATAAGTACAGGTTGGTAAGTGATTAAAAAGTTGAGATTATGATGAATACTTACTCAATATATAGATCGATCCTCATGCAATTTAGCAAAATATATATCTCTACCTGTCAAATTTCAGTATCAGTTAATATCTGATGAATCTCATGCCCAAATTCATGAGCGGGATAGGCAAATATTGAGATCTTCACCTTTGAATCCCTCACCACCATCATCATTTCAACCCACTTGAGTCAGTTTTATTTGCACATTGAGGTTAAAGTAGTGTGGGCTAAAATTAAAAATTGCTTCAATTATGTAAGCCTCCATAATAGAACCTTCAACTCTGACCTTATTTTTTACTTTCTTCATAAGATTATGCATGTATCTTTCAAATGGATATACCCACCTATAATGCACTGGTCCCCCCACTCTAGCTTCATATGCCAGATGAATCATGAGATGCTTTATGGAGTCGAAAAAACTAAGAGAAAATATCTTCTTCAACTTGCATATAGTCTCTACACTACTAGCCTCAAGACTGGAGATGTGGTTAGCGGATAGTTCGGTAGCATAAATATCTCTAAAAAAAAGACTAAGCTCAATTAAAGAACTCCATATGGAGTTGAAAAAAAAATCGTGCCAAGCCAATGGGTGTAATCATTGCATGAAGACATGGCAGTCATAGCTATTTAGCCCATAGAACCTGCAATCTTTGACATCGACGCACCGAGCTAGATTACTTGCATAACCATCCAGAAATTTAAAATTTTTACACCATTTACATACATCCTTCAACTGCTCCCTTGTTAAGGTGTAACATAGTTTTGGCTTCAAAAATTTTCTAAGTGACACCTCAACCAGCTTTAATAGATGACGCTTATATACATTCTTCATATCTGCTCGAGTCTTGGGGTTATCCTTCGTCTTGCCCTTGACATCTATAATAGTGTAGAAAATATTATCAAATATATTCTTCTCAATGTGTCTAATGTCAAGATTATAATGGATCAAATTGATCGACTAGTATGGTAATTTTCAGAAGATACTATGCTTCACCCAGTTATGAGTTATACCGAACCATCGAGATTTTTGTTTGTCAAATAGTATGCCAAACTAGACTCCGTCTATTTGAGATACCCTCTAAAATATTTTCATACCATCGAGACATAGTGGTGCACGATCCTTCTCTATCTTATTCCTTCTAAAACTATCCCACTGTTTTCAAAAAGAATGGTGCTTGGGGAGAAATTGACGATGACAATCGAACCAATAAGGCTTACGACCATGCTCAAGTTGAAATAATTTTATATTCTTCATGCAATAAGGATAAACTAGCTTCCCATGAGTGCTCCATCCTGACAGCATCCCATAAGCAGAAAAATCACTAATGATCAACATCAATGCAGCCTTCATTATAAAATTCTGCTTCTTTGATACATCAAATGTACGTATGCCATCAGACTATAAGAATTTCAGCTCATTAACAAGAGGCCTTGGATATACATCAATGCTTCTACTAGGATATCGTGATCTAAGAATAATTAATGTAAGAAAGATATTATGTTCTTTCATACACATCCCAAGCGGCAGATTGTATAGATTAATAAATATTAGCCAACATGAATAAGGGGCTGCTGCATGACTCCATCTGTAGATAGATCTGATCGGACATTGCATAATTTCTGATCGAATAAAGGATGGCAGCATCAAATTTCTTCTATATCTCACTATCCGATGGATGACTTATCATATCAGTGTGCTTGTGAATCTCTTCTTTGTGCTATCTCATTTGTCCAACAATACTCTTAGACAAGTAGAGCCTCTGAAGCTTAGGAGTGAGGGAAAGGTATTGAAGAACCTTATATGGTATGTCCTTCGAATTTCTATCCTCTTGCCTCAACTTAAATCGATTTTTATCGTATACGTCATATGTACTCTTCAGTTGATCCTTCTTGTAAAAAAGTATGTAATCATTAGGGCATGCATCTATCTTTTTGTATCCCATGTCTAATTCTTTCATCATTTTTTTTGAAGCATAGAAGCTCTCAATAAGCTTCTCATCTTTTGATAGCATCTTTTTTATTATTGCTACCATCCTATCATAATAATTAACCATCATATTAAACTCAATCTTCAAGTTTAACAACTCTGACACAACTGCTAATACATGTGTGTTTCATATCCCGATCACAGTGGTTTATCAGCATCTTTTAGCATATAATAAAAATTATCACTGCCAACTTCTGAATCATCCTCTATATCTCAGTCAAATTCAGGACCAGCTGCATCTATAACCATGTCTACCATTCTGTCTATATCCCTATCCTGCTGATGACTTCTAATCCTTGCAATTATCTCTCACATCTCTCTATGCAGGTGTCAATGCTTGTAGTTTGACATAAATCCACTCTTATATAGATAGACAAATATTGTACCTCTATCAAGCATTTCTCTATTGACACATCTCTTAGTCCATCCCTGAACTAAGAGTGCAGCATTTTCAAAAGCATAATCACAGAAGTATTTGACACTCTCCTTATATTCAATAGAAATCACTCCATCGATTACTCGACAGTCCATCCAACCATGGTCCATGATATAATCTAAGGATTCTACATCTACAAATACAAGATAAAATGTTTAGCAAATATTTTATCATTTAAAAGGGCTTACATAATAAATACATTCTATCATCAACTAAAAAGAATAGAAAGTCCTATCCCATTCAGGAATTGTATTAATTCTATAGGTCAATTGCAGCAATCAAACGATATGTAATAGGGGTCGAAGAAAATTTTGATATTATTTTTTCTTAGTTCTCTCCACACGGTTGAAGATGTGTGAGGAAAACTAAAGAAAAATACTATTCAAAATTTTTTCGAATCTTTAATATATCATTTGATTACTATAATTACTTATAGAATTAATTATAATTTTTAAACTGTCCAAACTAGTCAGTCAATTGACCAATATATATATTTTTTCGATCCGTACAAAAATATATTAATATAGGAATGTCGTAGAATATGTATATTAATTAAAAAGATGAGTCTATTGCTATATGCAATGTAATACTTTTAAAATTTTTAAAATACTAGATTTCTAAATAAATGACATCATTGCAAATGGGGATGGTCAGGATGCGCATCCCATGCATACAAACTTAGAGTGTGCCAGACGACTAGGACGTACGAGTACACCAACATGGCATCCAGACAAATCTCATCCCAGAGTTTTCAAAGTACCAAGTGAAATTACAAATAGAGCTAGAAACAGGTTGGGATGGGCCAAGCCACACCCTTCCTTAAGTTCGGTTCGAAAATTTTTTTTGGACTTCGGGTTGGGCCTAGGATCTAAAGTCCAATCATTGAATTATTTTGATCACCATTAGAGTAGATGAATAGCCTAAAATTAATCAACGGTAGTCCGATCTCAAACTCCTACCATCGAAGGTAGTAGGACTACTCTCATCGGAGAGCTTTCCAAAGTAGTTCTACCTCCTAAGAATAATATTAATTTAAATAATATTATTAATAATATTATTTAAATTAATAATATTATTAATTTAAATATTATTAATATTTAAATATTAAAAATTAATCAGATAAATATAATTTTAAATATTAAAATTTAAAAGGGTGGGAATAGGTTATGGCGACGGTGACGGCTACAAAGCCATCACCATCGTCATCACTAGAAATCACCTGGCAGCTCTGATGGTGGATCAGCAGTGCGGTGCTCCGACGATTAGGCATCCGAATGGGGGAGGTGAAGGCGATACTCTGGTGATGTAGCACAGTGGCGGGGCATGGAAGAAGAGTGGATGCAGGATCCGACAAGTGGAAGGCCGATCCGATCGGGCATGGCGATGGGGAAGCAAAAGGAGGGGCCGGAAAGATGAAGGGAGGTCGGGCTATGGGATGCCAGCACCGGGACACTGCCGACAGCATCGGGGAAGAAAGAGGTGGGGCTTGAAAATCTTTGATTCGGCATGGGGACGTCAGATTCGAGGTTGGGATAGCGATGCGAGGCAGGGGGAGGAGGCCAGGGGCTCCGACAGCACGATGGGGGAGAATGATGATCGAAGAAAGGGAGGTGACAAGGGAGTGGGAGGGTTTCTGTGAGCCCGTTGGGGACCCAGGGGGTAAATAGGGCTTAATTATTAGCGATGGCAAATTTTCATCGCTAATACTATCGCTAATAAAAGTAAATTAGAAGCGATGACTAAATTTCATCTCTAGTACCATCGCTAATAACAATTAACTATTAGCGATGACAAATTCATTGGTAATAATAAAATTTTCATCGTTAATACTTATTTTAACTTATTATGATGGAAAAATTTTTCATCATAATAAGTTGTCAGTAAATGATCTTATTAGCAACAGCTATTTAGCCATCGTTAATAACCATTGCTTATAGTATATTTTCTTATAGTGAAATTTTAAGAAAAACTATAGAAGTAAATATAACTAAAGATAAAATTTTAGGATAATCAAGGAGAGAGATTGTCTCGAGTTTTCGAGTCTATTAATCATCAGATTAGTACTTTGATAAATGCCATCGGACCACTAATAGCATGCAAACCTTAGGGATATTTCATGACTGAATCTTTGATCATACTCTCGATATAACCTATCTTGCTGAGAACGAACCGTATCCTTTGATTATGACCCATTCTACTAGTCATAAGCTATTCGGGATATATGTATCAAAAAACAAAACATCTCAAATTAAAAAATATATCTATGATCAAGTTTTCCGCACAACTTATCTTGCTTGAGCACATATCGTATCCTTCTGAGATCATGATCCATCTCTACAAGGATATGTTATTGAAGATTTGATCATAGAATAATTAAGACATAGAACTCAAAAGATAGGAAATAGAAGAGCAAATTCTTTCATTACATTAATCAAAAGTATAAAGAAACATAAGCAATTAGGACAAATTTGATATAGAGGACTTCCTCTACTTCTCCGAGGATGATGGATCTAGTCGCTCATAGTTGGGACCTTACGCGCCATTGCTCCCATCATCCTCCTTCTTACTGAAACACTAAAGTAAAAGCTGCAAACAGATGGAAAAAGGGTTGGAGATTGGAGAAAGAGAGAGATGAGAGACTAGAGCAGTATCTTTTTGGGTTGTGGAGAGGGATTGGATGATGATCTCTAGGTTGAGGCATTGGGACTTATTTATAGGTGCTAGGAGGTATGAAGTTTATTGATTAGGTAATGTGGGATTAATGATTAAAGATGGGAACAAGAATTGGGAGCTAGGATTCCTTAAGTGAATATGTGAGGCTTGTAAACGATAGAGGGTTGAGATTTAATGTAGAGAGAAAGGGGCAGTGAAGAGAAGAAAAAGGAGGGCACTGGATTTGGGAAGAAAAGGAGGCTCATGAAAGAAAAAGAGAAAGAAAGAGGAGTTTTAATGTGAAGGAGAGATAGGTGGATGCTAAAAATAAGGGGCGAGAGGGCGTGAGGGCTTCTTAAGTGGTGCCTTCTTTGGTGATCTTTGAATCAAAAGAATTTGCTTCCTATCCCTTGGATCTTGGTGTTATGCCATGAATCTCTAGAGTTTTCATAAGGTGGCACCTTCAATCTTGACCGTTGAGTGGAGCATTGCTTCTTAGCCCTTAGATTATTTTCTTATTTGCTTAGCCCTTCAAGTGGTTATTCTTAATCTCTTGGTTCTTGAATTTTGCTTTAGGTTTGAACTAATTTGAGTCTTAATTAGCACAATCTCTCAATTTTATACAAAAAAGAATAAGAAGTATCAAATTCTACATAATATGGATCAATTACTAAGGGATTTAATACTTCTGTGTCCTAATTAATGTACTTATTACACTCTCCAATTTGAGTTTTAATCATCATCGAGTAAAGAAAAATTAGTCTTATGTACAGACTCATCTAGACATGCTTGTCAGGTAATTTTAAAGGTAAACAATGTCTAGTCAGAGGATTAGCAAAACATGTCATCGGATATTAACACTATCCAAATAAGATGGTTAAGTTGAGAATATAAAATTTTTTAGAACCTTTTCTTGACCAACTCTCTATTTTATTCTTTAAATTATCTACTTCAAGATGGGTTGGTGTATTGTCGCACTTTCATTCCTTCATCATCATTTTTTCTAGAATATACAGTCGGTGCAATGTCTTAATTTCTTAAGCTTTCTGTCTGATCTTTATAACGAGTTTTAGGCCAATGACTTCCAAACTACTTGATTTTAGGGTATTAGGTGTCGAACACTCCTTAGACTTACTAACTCGAATCGAATAGGCTTCGAATTAGGATTGACTGTATGACAGGATTTCTTCACATTCTCCACTCTTTGACACGAACACTCAACACTTGCTTGCACAAAGAGGCCTGGTTACTTGGTGAAAAATGCTAGAAGCCTGCTTTTTATTTAACAAGATTCATTTTTTTTATTTTTTTGTGAAGAAATTTTTGCATATATCCATATTTTTCACTCATGCCCATAAGAAGTAGACTCTTCTTTGATGCTAATAAGGAGGATTAGAAAAGCTAAGAAATTAATTTTTGTTCTAGACCTAATCATTTATTAAATTTTTTAATATGTGATCCCTTAATATTTCAAAAATCCTCTAGACTGTATATCAATTGTTTCTTAAAATGCAAGATTAATCTCCAATCTAAAGTGTAATCAGGTACATAAACATTAACATTAATATATTCGAGAACTTATTAGTTTATTATCCCTCCCCCCAACTTAAAGGACATCATTCACAATGGAGTAGGAAAAATAGAGTGCAATAGGTAAAAAAAAAATGGAAAGATTTCACCTGAACTAAATATGCTCATGGTTTAGCATGGGCCTTCATGATTTCAATAGATGTCCTTACAAATTTGATTCTTCCTCCAACTTAACTGATAGTGCTCAATGGAGTTGGGTTCCTAAGATGACACTTAAGAAGAACTTGGTTAACTTAAGCAAACTAAAAGAAATTTAAATACATAAGCTGGGTTACCTCCCAGGAGTACTAAGTTTAAAATCTTCAACCAAACTATACTGAGTCATATGGTGCTACATAAATCAGATCCACTAGGTCAATAGAATTTAAATGTTCCTCTTCGCTAATTCTATCTACATATGGTTTCAATTGTTGGTCATTTACTTTGAAGGTGTTATCCTTTTTAGGGTTCTAGATTTCTATTGCTCCATGGGAGAACACTTGGGTTACAATAAAAGGTCCATCCCAGCATAAGTGAAATTTTTCAAAAAAGAAATGCAACCTTGAATTGAAGAGCCACACTTTTTGATTAGGCTTAATCGATTTTTTTAAAATATATTTATCATGATAAGCCTTTGTTCGAGCCTTGTAAATTTGTAAATATTCGTAAGCTTCATTACGTAACTCTTCTAACTCATTAAGTTGGAGTCTCCTATTAGAACCTGCATTTTTTATATCAAAGTTAAATTTTTTTATGGCCTAAAATGTGTGACGTTCTAGTTCTACCGGCAAGTGACAAGCTTTTTCAAAAATGAGCCGATAAGGGGACATGTCAATAGGAGTTTTAAATGTAATGCGGTAGGCTCATAATGCATCATCAAGTCATATATACCAGTTCTTTCTGTCGAATCTAACCATTTTTTCTAAAATATACTTTATCTCCTTATTGGAAACTTCTACTTGACCACTGGTTTGAGGGTGATATGAAGTAGCAACTTTGTGTATGATTCCATATTTTTTTTATTAAGTTCTCGAAGTGCCTATTCATGAAGTGCACACCCCCATCATTAATGATGGCTCTAGGGCAACTGAAGCAACTTAAAATATTTTGTTGGATAAACTTAATCACCACCTTGTAATCATTAGTCCTAGTTGCTATGGCCTCTACCCAGTTTGACACATAGTCTACTGCTACCAGAATATATTTGTGATCAAAAAAGAAAGAAAATGGTCCCATAAATTCAATTTTCCATACGTCAAAGACTTCAACTACTAAAATAGGAGAGAGGGGCATCATATTTCTTCTTGAAATATTCTCCATTTGTTGACATTTCAGACATTTATGGCTAAATTCGTGTGCATCTTTGAATAGTGTTGACTACCAGAACCCACATTGTAACACTTTTGCTATAGTTCTCCTCCCAATATAGTGTCCCCCACATGTAAGAGAGTGACAAAAAGTAAGTATACCTTGAAACTCACTCTTAGGGATACAATGCTGGATCACTTGATCAGAATAATATTTAAACAACTTAGATTCCTCCTAGAAATAATTCTTGACTTATGAGAAAAATCAATTTTTCTCCTATTAAGACCAATGAGATGGGACTTGCCCTGCAGCCAAATAATTTACGATGTGAACGAACCAAGAAAAATTATTTGAAGATATTGTGAGGAGTTGTTCATCTGAGAATCGATCTTTAATTTTATTAGTGTCATGCTCCATTAAGATCCTAGAGATATGGTCTGCTATCACATTTTCTGAACCCTTCTTATCTCAAATTTTCAAATCAAATTCTTGAAGGAGAATGATCCATCTAATCAATTTGTGCTTGGTATCCTTCTTGGATAGCAGATGCTTTAAGACAGTATGATCAGAATAAACTAGGACCTTTGAGCCTAAGAGGTATGATCTAAATTTATCCAAAACGTACACAACTGCAAGTAACTTTTTCTCAGTGGTGGTGTAGTTCAATTGTGCATCAGAAAGAGTCTTACTTACGTAATAGATTACATAAGGTTTCTTATTTATTCTTTGTCCCTAAACTACCCCTACAGCAAAATTGGATGCATCACAAATTATTTCGAAGGATAGGGACCAATTTGGGGGTTGAAAAATAGGTGCGATCGATAGTGCAGTTCATAGAGTGTGGTATGCATCAAGACAATCTTCATTAAAGTCAAAGGCATTATCCTTGGCAAGCAAGTTGTGCAAGGGTCTAGAAATCTTGCTGAAGTCTTTAATGAAGCATTTATAGAATCCAGCATGATCTAAGAAAGATCGTACTTATCAGATCGAGGCTGGGGGTGGGAGTTTTGAAATTATTTCTATTTTGGCCTCATCCACCTCTATTCCTCTCTCTGATATAATGTGTTCGAGTACAATTTCTTCTCGAATCATGAAGTGGCTTCTCTCCCAACTCAATATCAGGTTTGTCTTTGTACAATGTTTAAGTACTTTCGAAAGATTTTGGAGACAGGTGTCAAATATGGTACCAAATATCGAAAAATCATCTATAAAAACTTCAAAAAATTTATCTACCATGTCTGAAAAGATAACTCATACGCACCATTGAAATATGGTTAGTGCGTTGCAACATCCAAAAGGCATGCATCGAAAGGCAAAAGTACCATAGGGGTAGGTGAAGATAGTTTTCTCTTGGTCCTCTGGGAATACAGGTACCTAATTATATCCTGAATATCTATCTAGAAAAAAAAAAAGCTCTGACCTGCTAACCATTCTAAGATTTGATCAATGAAGAATAATGGAAAGTGGTCTTTCTTAGTGACAGTGTTGAGTTTCCTATAGTCCATGCATACTTGCCAATCAATGGTTGTGCGAGTAGGTAATAGTTCACCTTCCTCATTCTCTATGATAGTAATATCTGACTTCTTAAGTACTACAGTTGGACTGACCCATTTACTGTCCGATATCAGGTACATGATTCTTATATCTAACCATATTAATACTTCCTTTTTAACAACCTCTTCGCATATTCGGATTCAGTCTCCTTTGGATGTCCCTACATGGTTTGGCATCAACCTCATAGTAAATATGATGAATACAAATGGAAGGATTAACAAGTGTCAAATATGGTACCAAATATCAAAAAATCATCTATAAAAACTTCAAGAAATTTATCTACCATGTCTGAAAAGATAACTCATACACACCACTGAAATATGGTTAGTGCGTTACAAAGTCCAAAAGGCATGCATCGAAAGGCAAAAGTACCATAGGGGTAGATGAAGATAGTTTTCTCTTGGTCCTCTGGGAATACAGGTACCTAATTATATCCTGAATATCAATCTAGAAAAAAAAAAGCTCTGACCTGCTAACCATTCTAAGATTTGATCAATGAAGGATAATAGAAAGTGGTCTTTCTTAGTGACAGTGTTGAGTTTCCTATAGTCCATGCATACTTGCCAATCAATGGTTGTGCGAGTAGGTAATAGTTCACCTTCCTCATTCTCTATGATAGTAATATCTGACTTCTTAAGTACTATGATTGGACTGACCCATTTACTGTCCGATATCAGGTACATGATTCTTATATCTAACCATGTTAATACTTCCTTTTTAACAACCTCTTCGCATATTCGGATTCAGTCTCCTTTGGATGTCCCTACATGGTTTGGCATCAATCTCATAGTAAATATGATGAATACAAATGGAAGGATCAATGCCTTTCAGATCGGCGATTGTCCATCCAATAGCCTCTTTATGTTCTTTTAGCACACCTACAAGTTGGACTTCTTAGTCAAAGGTTAGATCTACTGCAATGATTACCGGTAGGGTATCATTGGGTCCTAAGGATGCATACTTTAATGTAATCAAAAGTTGCTTTAGTTTCAATGTAGGTGGTGCTTCTAATGACGGGGCCAGTGGTGTGCTAGATGTGGTAGGCGATTGCTCATACTTTACAATCCATGGGAGAGTGGTCCTTAAAGCGGATGGTTTTAATAAGGCACTCACTTCTTCAATATATCCATTTACATCAAAGTCAACTACTCCAAAATGAGCTAAACATGCCTGTAGAGGGTCCTGTGAAAGTGTGGTAGGGGTAACTTCTTCTACAATTTCCTCTAGCATGTTTACTTCACCATAATCATCAATTGGTGGTCCTAGAGAAGCATTAAATATATTCAACCTTAGCCTTTTGTTCCCAAACAATACGTCCATGACTTCTGTCCTACAGTCGATATAAGCATTGACTGTTGCAAAGAAGGATTAGCCTAAGATGATGAAAATTTGGTTGGGGTTGCTACCAGATTCTATGTGTAAAATAAGAAAGTCCATAGAAAAGTAGAATTCATCTATTTTAATTAGTACATCTTTTATTATCCCACGTGGTACCTTAATTGATCTATTGGCTAATTGTAGGATAACCAAAGTGAGTTTCAATTCTCTAAAATTAAAGAGTTCATACAATGAGCTTGGGAGAAGATTGACACTCGCCCCTAAATCTAATATGACTTATTTAATACTTAGGCCCCTTATGACGCAGGAGATGATAGGGGCACAAGGATCCTTGAGTTTGGGAGGGGTAGTGTATTGAAAGATTTAGCTAGCTTGCTCAGTAAGATGAACTTTCTTAGGAGTATGTGCTTTGGATCTATGTTTCTGAGTGTACAAATCTTTTAGAAATTTGGCATAAGCCAGGATTTGTTTAATTGCATCTAAGAGAGGAAGATTTATGTGAACCTGTTTGAAAAGTTCTAACATTTCACTCATTTTTACTCCCTTCCTATCCAAAGGTGGAGGGAATTTCAAGGCACTCGGGAATGGAGCTTTTAGTGTAGGTGCTGGAGGGGTTGGTTCATCCCTCTCCTTAGAGTCTTTCTTATTTTTGAATAATTCAGGTTTAGTCAGAGTTTGAATTTATGGCTTGTTGGTTCTATTTGGCTGCTTAAGACCTTTCTGCTCCTAAGAGTCATTACAGATTTAGCTTGCTCAGGAAAGATTTCATGGACATTCGAGCTCTCAGCCATGTGTTGCCCTCTTAGGTTGCTTATGGGCTGGCTAGGTAGTTCCCCCCCTCTCCTATTGAAGGCGGTAGCTAGTTGACCTATTTGGATCTCTGGCTTAGCTATAGTTGAGTATGGGAGTAGAGGATCTAGGTGTTTATCTCTAGCCCTTTTAATGCTTATAGCATCTTTTCCTTGAAAGCAGTGTTTGGAGAAGGTTGCGAACTACTTTAGTATTGAGGGTAGAGAGCCTGTTTATAGGCTCCATCAGGATAACTTGCTCTTTGAATTGGAGGTTTCGCAGCTAGTTGCTGTGTCCAAGAAAGATTAGGATGATTTTTCCAAACTGGATTATAAGTGTTGGAGAACAGATTGTCTTGGACGATAATTGGTCAGAGTTTGAGCTTGATGGACTTGTTCCTGTACAAACTCAGAAAATTGGTGTACAATCGGACATTCGCTTATTGAATGGGTGGGACTAGAACATATGAAACAAACATCTTGCGTATGTGTGGATGAGGTAGAGGTATGCCCGACTTGTAGTAGTTGGTCGAATTTCTGTGATAGTTCATCCATCTTATTGTGGATGTCTATGGAATTGCTTACCTCATAAATCTCTTTTTAGTCTAGACATGGGAGTGTCTCTATAAGTGGCAGACATGTGATGTAGGGAGTTCTCGCTAAGGGTTTCGAATAGCTGCCATGCCTATTGCTCGCTTCTGAGCATAAATATTCTATTGCATGAGGCATCAACCATCTATCATTACTTCTTTGATAGTCTATCATAGAAGCACTGGATTAGTTGCCATTTAGGTATAGCATGATGTGGACACTTGCGGATGAGATCTTTGAGTCTCTCTCGAGTTTCATGAAACATCTCCATATTCATCTGAAAAAAACTAGGAATGGCTTTTCTGATTTGGTTTGTTTTTTCAATGGGAAAGTACTTCTTTAGAAACTCACTCTAAAGTTAGTTCTAGGTCCAAATGGTTATCAAATCTAATGAGTTTAACCAGTATTTGGCCTGATCCTTAAAAGAAAATGGAAACAATTTTAACCTAAGGGCATCATCAAAGAAATTCTGTATTTTGATCGTAGAGTAAATCTCAAGAAATTCATCGAGATATTTGTAGGGGTATTCATTATTTAATCCACAAAAAGATGGTAACATTTGGATGATGCTGGACTTTATCTCATACTGAACGACCTCGATGGTATATACTTGGATACATGGGAAATAGGTATATGGTGAAGGAGTGAAGTACTCTTTCAAATCGCATGGTGGGTCAGCCTCATTGGGTGCAGTCATGATCCTAGTGCAGATCACTCTTATGGTTCTCTTAATCTTAGGATCTAAAAAATGTAGTTATGGTTGTAGTGATTTGTGATCGAGCATACAACCAAAAATTTCAATTTAGAGAAAATCCTATTCTATGTATATCTCCTTTTTTTTCTTTTTTATAGGACATATATATGGAAAAAGGAAGAATAATTCTATAGATGAGAAATTTAGAGGATCCTAGATTTAGGGGATAGATGAGAAGATTTTTTTTATTTTTATATAAATGTGTTAGCAGATAAGTTGCACAAAAAATACTCCTAACTAAGGTTCACCCTATGTCTAGACAGCTCCTAACTTCGAAGTTATTCTTTTGAGCACTCCAAGTTTAGAACTGACTGATCAAGTCAGTCAGATAAGTGTAAGATCTATGGGAGGCTCTTCGTACTTTCACAACAGATCTAATTAGATAACCATCTTTCTTTGAGATTGATATCTTTGAATCACTTGCCTAGATATCGATCGATCAATTAGTTAGAACTCGGTCGAACCCTTGGGCTCTCTTTTCTATTGAGCTCGAGTGTCCCTAGTGTTGGCATCTAGTTGCTTTTAGTTAAGACTTGGGTTCATGCAATATGAAAGAAGATATTTTTGGGCCAAGGAAGAGAAATGAATTCTCCACCTTATCTTGTTTATGGGTAAGCGCTCTTAAAGTAAATTATGAAAATGATATACAACAACTAAGATGTCCAAACAAAAATATTTTTATATTTTTTTTTCATATGTTGAAACAACTGTGCCAATGATCCCCTGCAATGGTGCCAAAAGTTTGATCATGCAGTCGTTATCATAATCAAAGATAAATATTAACTCCGATTCAACTATTGAGTAGAATAAGTTGAGTCAAATGTCGAATCCTCAGGGACCTTTGGATTAAATTATATTCAATTTTTAAAAATGATTAATAAATTTAGATTTGTAAAACAATAACAAGTCAGTAGAGTTTTATAGAACTTTAAGAAAAACTGTAGAAGTAAATATAACTAAAGATAAAGTTTTAGGATAATCAAGAAGAGAGATTGTCTCAAATTTTTGAGTTCAACCTCTAATCATCATATTAGTACTTTGATAAATGCCATCAGAACACTAATAGCATGCAAACCTTAGGGATATTTAATGGCTAAATCTTTGATCATATTTTTGACATAACCTATCTTGTTGAGTACGAATCGTATCTTTGGATCACAACCCGTCTCTGCTAGTCATAAGCTATTTGGGACTTATGCATCAAAGAACAAAACATCTCAAATTAAAAAAGATATCTATGATCAAGTTTTCCACATAACTTACCCTACTTAAGCATGGATCGTATCCTTCTGATGATCATGATCCTTCTGTATGAGGATATAAGTAATTGAAGACTTGATCGTAGAATAATTAAAACATAGAACTCATAAGATAGGAAATGGAAAAGCAAATTCTTTCAGTGCATTAATCAAAAGTACAAAGAAACATAAGTAATAAGTATAAATCTAATATAGAAGACTTCCTCTACTTCTCCGAGGATAATGGATCTAGCCATTCATGGTTGGGACCTTATGCGCCATTGCTCCCTTCATCTTCCTTCTTGCTGAAATGCTGAAGTAGAAGCTACGAACAAATGGAAAAAGGGTTGGAGATTAGAGAAAGAGAGGGATGAGATAAGAAGGTAGGGCTGTAGCTTTTTGAGATGTAGAGAGAGATTGGATGACGATCTCTAGGTTGAGGTGTTGGGACTTATTTATAGATGCTAGGACGCATGAAGTTTATTGATTAGAAAATGTGAGATTAATGATTAAGGATGGGAACAAGGATTGGGGGCTAAGGTTTCTTAAGTGAATATGTGAGGCTTCTAAACAACGGAGGGTTGAGACTTAATGTAGAAAGAAAGGGGCAGTGAAGTGAAGAAAAAGGAGGGCACTAGATTTGGGAAGAAAGAAAGAGGCGCATGAAAGAAAAAGAGAAAGGAAGAGGAGTTTTAACATGAAGGAGAGATGGACGTGTGCTAAAAATAGGAGGGGAGAGGGTGTGAGGGCTTCTTAAGTGGTGCCTCCTTTGGTGACCTTTGGATCAAGAGAGCTTGCTTCCTATCCCTTGGATTTTGGTGTGGTGCCATGAATCTCTAGAATTTTCACGAGGTGGCACCTTCAATCTAAACCATTGAGTGGAGCATTGCTTCTTAGCTTTTGGATTACTTTCTTATTTGCTTAGCCCTTCAAGTAGTTGCTCTTAGCCTCTTAGTTCTTGAATTTTACTTTGAATTTAGACCAATTTGAGTCTTGATTAACATAATCTCTCAATTTTCGATAAAAGAGGATAAAAAGTATCAAATTCTACATAATATGAATCAATTACTAAGGGATTTAATACTTATATATCCTAATTAATATCTTTATCTCTCTGGATCAGTGCTAGAGGAGAGCCGGTAGCTGACTAGGTGAGGACGGCCTCAGCTTGTCCCCATTTAGGGGTAGGAGTGTCGTCTGAGGACTTCTTTCTTTTGATGATGTGGTGCAGAAACTTGAGCTCCTTAAGCATCTTGACAAAAATTGTTGGTCAAAAAAACCTAAGGTGAAACACAAGCCAAAGTCAACTTATCCTGAGGATTGGCTGAAAATAAACTTCAAGGTCTCCTTCTTGGCATTTGAGAGCACCAGAGCCTTATTTCATGACCTCCGATGTCAATCCCATGAAGTATCAAAACCCCAGAGCTGTTCGATTGAAACAAAAAAATAACACTCTTTCTAGTTTGAACTAAGGAGAACTTCAGACGAGGCATCGTCCCATCTGAGGAGAAGCATACCACCATCAGACCTCCTTGGGATGTTCCTTAAATGAGAAATATGTCTAGAAGAGATGGATGGTTGATTCAGCATCAAGGAGGAAATAATGAAAAAGAAAGGCCACTATGAGGCACCATGAGTTCGATGCCACACTACAGAGAGCTATTTAAAAAATCTTAAGAAGATCTATAACAAATGAATGAAGACATAATCTGAGGCTTGCTTTTAAGGATTCTTTGTAGAGTCTGTCCTGACCTCAAGAAGGCCAAGCTATTCGATCATTTGGATTGACAAACTCTAATTTAAACACTTGAGGGATCTGATATTGAAGGCGCATGACCTCCAAGTCCTCGCAAGCGAGGATAAAAGTCACTCAAAAAAGACCAAAATTCGATACCTCCCCAATCTTGGAGCTCTCCGAGGAGGACTCTCCACTCGATCGAGAACCCTCATCGGATGGGTCCCGATCAGAGGACCAAGTGCCAGGGGATGAGCTCGATATACTCTTCCTTGGCAATTTTTTTAAAAAAAAAAAGAGAGAAAAAGAAGAAAGAAAAACTAACCTAAGACAAGGATGATTAAACAAGCCCAAGGGTTGAACTTTGGGGATCAGAGTTTGGAGCTCAGTTACCATCGAGGATGACTACAACTGTCAACAGCGATCACCGAAGGTTGCCAAAAATTGCCTAAGGGCCCCACTCCTCTCCTACAATGGTAATACTATGAATAATAAAAGTGAAATTCAAGAAAGTGACTGCTTATTTATAGGAGCTTGGATGGCTTTGATCTGATGGTTATTCATCTAGCCACTATTGATGGTTGTCAAGTGGCAATCCAAGGTTGGCCACAGCCGACCTCATGTGAATCTATGACTTCAACGATCCAGATTAATAGATTGGGAAGATCAGTGGTGCTGATTCACGACATACGTCCATATCTCTACTGGTGCCCAAGCTAAGTTGCAAAAATATTTGACTTTACTAGGTTGGCTCAACTTTGAATTTCTACTCTCTTCGCCCAGCCCCTATTTGAGCTCAAACTCGAAAATGGAGAGGGAGGAACTGTTGTGGACCATGATCTCGGCCTCGGCCGACCAAGTCCTCAAACATAGCCCAGATAGGTAAGGGTCGACTACAATCGACCTGGAGTAGAGATAATGATCCAAATTAGGCAGGTCATCCTGACTCGATTAGAAGCTCATTTTGGGATAATAATTCTTTTTGCAATCATGGAAAGACTATATAAGAAAGACTTAACTATCAAAATCAAATTCTGCCCCAAAAGACAACTGTCGGCTGGCTCTATGTCACAAACATGAAAATACAATCCCCACCAATACAATCCATGCATACTTTTTGAGAACGGCCAGTCGCCCTAGCGTATATGACTCTTACTCTTTCTCTATAAATAGTAGAAAAAAGAAATCCTAGGTAAGTTCTCAAAAAGCCTCAACAATGCTCCATCCCTCTTACTGTTCTAATAATTGAAGGAAGTAGTAGGCATTTTATGCAAGCATTTTTAAAATTTTAGCGAAAGTAAACTAAATTAAATGATTTAATCTACTATGCATGCATTAGATCTGATCTAAAACAACCTATGCTAGGATCTATGACATGATATAAAGCATATATAAAATCTGAAATCCAAAATCAGCAAATATGGATCAAATTAATATGGCAGTAGATCGTATCTACAATATCATTGAGTTCAAAACTCAAAACCTAAATGTGGATAGAAGATCACCTCAACTGACAACCATGGAAATAAGGTTCTTCATATTGAAATTTTTATGTCGGGGCATGCATGCATGTTTCAAAATTTTATTTTCTAAACATCGTGGCAGAATAGAAGATTAAAATTTTTTTTAATCTATATTATGTATGCATAAAATATAAACCACAAGGATCTACTTTATATACCGAAATTGAACATATGTTAAAATTTAATATGTGATCGAATCATATACCTGTTTTATAATTTTTTTCTTCAAATCTAGATCTAGAAGAGAAGAGGCTTTCTCTTAGCCGTGTAGTGTCCGACCTCTACGGATATCCATTCAGAATCAGTCTGGAGCAGTCTTCTTAAAATTGATTTTTCTTCTCAAAAAAAAATCAGCCTGCGAATCTGAACGAAAACTGGATCGTGATCAACTCTTTGATCCTTTCCTTGATCTTCTTCTTCTCCTCTCCTCTTACTTTTTTTCCTTGATTATGCTGCTATCATGGACCAGAAATCAATATATAAGGGGACACCCAAAGCCTTGAGACGTGGAGGAAGAAGGGATGCCCAAAGGGGTGGGGTGTTTGGATGTCCAAGGGAGAAGAGAGGGAGAGAGGAAGAGAGGGCATGGGGCTCTCCTTGGTGGGCATGGGGCTATTGGTTTGAGTACCTAGGAACCTTAAGGGAGGTCTCTTTAAATAGGCATAAGATTTGAATCCTATTCAAAATCAAATAAGCACTTAATACAAGTCCTACTTGCATTAGGTTTTCTAATAACTTAAGTTATTCAACTTTCTTTAGAAAATCTATTAGGCGCCAATAATTGAAGCTCTTGCACCCATAAAATCATACCCCTTTTTGCACCCAAGGGAGGCCCCATCAAAACTATCAAGAAAATAAATTAAGGACTTACATCCTTAATTTATTTGATCCAAAACCTTAGGCACCCAACAATTGGAGCCCAATGAATCTAATTCATTTAGGTTATTAGAAGGCAATTAAGTTTGAATTAATCTTATCAAATAAAAAAATTCAAATATAAAGAAAAAATTAGGTCCAACTGTGTGCTAGCAAGGTTATCTTGAACCCAACAAGATTTTTCTAAACTCAATTGACACTTCATAAGCTCAATTGCTTATTTCAGGTCTAATTTTTTTATTGTGTGACCCCATAGATTCAATTCTATCTGGTAGTAAGATATACAATGATCTCTATCAAAGTATCATTGAAACTCTTTTCAATAGGTCAAAATAATTTTACTCTAACTCATTAAGGATTGTCGATCCAAAACAATCCTAGTGAGCTCTCATAATCCACCAGTGACACCTAGCAGTATGTAGTGGCAATCCAATAGAATCGAAATGAACCTCAAGACGTAGTTAACATGTGATTCAATCCCTCTATCATGAGTTTCAACTAAATGATAGGTCATAGATAAATCATCAAACCTCATCATCAGTCATATGATAAATTCGATCAGCTCAAGTTCAATTGTGATACTTGTAAAAAAATTTTTTCATCAATTATACTGCTGTGGCCACAGACTCTCAGATTTAGCCTCTCAAATCACATAGGACTACTTCTCTCTATCAAGATCGATAGATCCCATCTTGATACATACCCTACTCTTATAGTAGACCAACTGTCATCAATATCCACTATAAGGGCTCATTGAGATCATATTTATGTATCAGCCAAACTCCAGCAGCCTCATTGTGAGCAGTCATATCATCTCAAGTCAAAAAATCATTCACACAACTATAGCATTGAGACAATCATTAATGATCAAGTAAAAATCCAAGGATCTCTCGTATGGTCACGCTCAGTACTAGTTGTTCTCTAACAACTATCCGCACTCGTCACTCAGTGTTTCTATACTGTAGATCAGAGACTTATCTACCTCAAAAAAAGTGATCTATGCTTCGATCTGTCTAAATTGATCACCGTCCTCATGATGATACTATGATCGGGAGCATTTAGGAATGAAATACATGTCTTTAATTCTCAATACTTTGAGAATATGTATCAAAAAGTTAATTTCATAGACGATTCAAGGATGCATTACACTTGAATGAAAAATAAACTTACTCTTTTATTAATCAAATTAATGTATAAAGTATAAAATTGTGTCCTAGCTATATTACAACGTGTCAGCCATATTGGCTTTTGGGACATACATCTAACAATCTCCCACTTGGACTAAAGTCAATTGGCTACTAATCTAAATCCCATCTTCTCAAGGTAGATTTTCATTTTAAGTTGGCTTAACTGCTTTGTCAGCAGGTCTGCCACGTTGTCCGCGGAGTCTACTCTTCGTACCTCGAAATATTTTTTTTTTGAGATAGTCGCGTATGATATGATACCGCCGCTCGATGTGCTTTAATTTCTGATAAGATCTCGACTCTTTAGCAAGTGCTATGGCTTCATTGTTGTCACAGTAAAGTGGTATGGCATCCGATGTCATAATCTCAAGTTTCGCAATGAACTTTTTAAACTACAAGTCTTCTTTTGCAGCATCCGAAGCAGCGACATATTCAGCATCTGTGATCGAATCTGCTATAATGGGTTGCTTGAAACTCTTCCAGCTAACTGCATCACCATTGCAAACGAACACATATCTTAATGTAGACTTTCTATTATCAAAATCAAACATGAAGTCTGAATCAGTATACCCCTCGACTTACAATTTAGAACCTCCTTCAAAGACCAAACACAAATCCTTAGTCCTTCTCAAGTACTTGAGGATATTTTTTACAGCTATCCAACGCTCCTTGTCTGGATTCGACTTATACCTGCTCGTGACACTCACAGCAAGGGCAATATTAGGTCGAGTATATAGCATGATATACATGAGGCTCCCTATGACTGACACATAAGAAATCTTACTCATGCGCTGAATTTTCTCAGATATGATCGAACACATCATCTTGAAAAGATTAATACCATGCTTAAGAGGTAAAAGTCATCTTTTAGAGTTTTTCATACTGAACCTCTTCAGCACCTTCTCTATGTATCGTTTTTGTGACAAGCCTAGCATCTTTTTCGATCTATTCCTATAGACTTTTATTCCAAGAATATAAGATGCTTCTCCTAGGTCTTTCACAAAGAATTTTTTGGACAACCATCTTTTAACCGTGGTCAATATGAGAATATCATTTTCAATGAGAAGAATATCATCCACGTACAATATGAAGAATGTTATTGTACTTTAACTGACCCCTTTATACACATAAGGTTCTTCATTTTTAATGAAACTAAATGATTTGATCGCATCATCAAAATGATGATTCCAACTCCGAGAAGCTTGTTTTAATCCGTATATGGACCTTTGCATCTTGCAGACTCTGTGATCACCATCACCAGATGTGAAACCCAAAGGTTTCTCTATATAAATATCTTCCTCAAGATATCCATTTAGAAAAATAATTTTTATATCCATTTATCAGATTTCATAATCATAATAAGCTGCAACAGCAAGCAGAGTACCGATGGATTTCAGCATGACTACAGACGAGAAGGTTTCTTGATAGTCAACGTCCTCACACTGGCAATAATCTTTTGCCACAAGCCTAGCTTTATAGGTCTCTACCTTACCATCAGTATCTATTTTTCTTTTGTAGATCCATTTACACCCAATGCGTACAATACCCTTAGGTGGATCTACTAAAGTCCATACTTGGTTTAAGTGCATCGAGTCAATTTCTGACTTTATTACATCTAACCATTTCTCAGAATCGATGTCAGACATCATCTCGTCAAAGGTATTAGGATCATCACCATGATCCCTATCTCCCATAAGGAACATTTCTTTTACTTCCTCCATAAGCATACCCATGTGCCTTTCAGGAGGTTGGGAGATCCTACTAGATCTATGAGGTGGTAGAGAAACGTCAATTACTGGCTCATGAATAATGGGTTTCTGAGGATCTATAGCTCTTTGCTTTTTATAAATCTTCTCTTCGAGCTCAACTAACCTCCCACTGGCACCATCTCGGATAAACTATTTTTCTAAGAATATGACGTTCCGACTCACAATCACATTATGATCTTATGAAAAGTAGTAATATCCCATGAATTTCTTTGGATATCCTATAAAATGAGCTATTACAAATCTATCATCTAGTTTATCAGTCATCTATCTCTTGACATAGACCGGACATCTCCAAGTCTTAAGATAACCTAGACTCGACTACTTATTGTACCATATCTCATATGATGTGGTAAGAACGAACTTCAATGGAATCCTATTCAACAGGTAAATGGCGGTTAATAAGATATGTCTCCAAAGATATAAGGATAGATCAGTGAAGTTCATCATGGACCTGACCATATCTAATAGGATCCTATTCCTCCTTTCGGATACCCCATTGAGCTGGGATGTTCCGGAAGGAGTCTATTGAGAGATTATACTATTATCCTTAAGATATTTTAAAAATTTTCGACTAAGATATTCACCTTCTCAATCAGATCGAAGAATCTTAATGGGCTTGTCTGTTTGTTTTTCTACTTTATTTCTGAATTATTTGAACCTTTCAAAGGCTTCAGACTTGTGTTTCATTAGATACATATATCCATACCTAGACAGATCATCGGTAAAGGTAATGAAATAGCTGTAACCATCCTGATATACACATCAAATGGCTCACACACATCGATGTGTACCAGGGTAAGTAACTCAGTGACCCTTTCTTCATGTCCTACAAAGTGTAACTTGGCCATTTTTTTTTGAAGACAAGATTCGCAAGCAGGATACGACTCTGGATTAAGAGAGCCAAAGATCCTATCCTTTTCTAGTCTATTTATCCTGTCCTCTTTAACATGACCTAGTCTATGATGTCATAAGTACTTTTGGTTAATTTTATCTCTGGATCTTTTTTGTCCTATGACCTCACTATTTGCTCGTTCAAATTCATATTCGCATCAACATACAAGTGATATAGACTGTCAATTAAAAGATCTCGTGTAATCAATTTATTTCATAAATAAATAAAAAAAATTATTAAAATTAATTTCAAATTTTTTTTGTGCTAGCACAGATATAGAAATCAAATTTCGATTAGCTACAGAAATAAAATAATAATCCTTTAGATCTAATCTAAAATCAAACGATAATTGAAGAAGATAAGTGTCCATGACTTCTGCAGTAATTTTTATTCTATTGTCTATCTGAAAGATCATGTCACCTTTCCTCAACCTCCTACTTTCTATTAGACTCTGTATTGAGGTACATATATGAGCACTCGAACCAAAGTCTAATATCCAATTAGAAGTAGAAGAAACCATAAGGTTAGATTCAATTATGAGCATACCTTCCGAAGTTTTATCATCTTTTTTGATCTTTAGGCTCTTCAGATAAAGTGGTTAGTTCCTCCTCCAATGGCCTTCAGCATCACAGTGGAAACACTTTCCCTTTGCTTTGGCCTTCTTAAAAACGTCCTTCTTTGGCTTGCTCTCTTTTTCTGCTTCTTTACGGATTTAGTCTTTTTCTTTTCGGTAGACTTCTCTTAGAAAAAGTCCACTTCACAGTGAGAACAATATCCCATGAACTCTTCAAGATTTCTTCTGTAGTGACCAACATGTTGACCAATTCGAGTATAGTATAATCGAGTTTGTTCATATAAAAATTTATAATAAATTGACTATATGAACTCGTAAGAGATTGAAGGATCAAATTTATCTGTAGTTCTTTTTGCATATCAAGCTCGAACTTTTCAAGCTCCTCAATATCCTTGATCACTATCATACAGTGCTCACAGACTGACTGTCCTTCGCATATCTTTAAATTGAAGAGTCTCTTGGATACTTCGAAGTCGCAGTACGGCTCTACTCACCATACAACTCTTGCAGGTGAGTTATCATAGCTCTAACAGTGGGTATATGCTCATGCTGGCTTTGTAACTCATTTGACATAGATGCCAGTACCTAGCACTTGATCCGACTGTCTTTATTCTTTCATTTTTCAAAAGCAACTCTTTGTTCAGCAGTAGGATAGTTTGGTAATACTATGAATTTTTGGTCAAGTATATGATCTAATTTTTTTGAGATCAGGACAATCCTGAGGTTTTTGAGTCAGTTTTTATAATTAATTTCAGCCAAATGATTGATTTCAAAGATGCGAGCTAGAGGATTTGAGGCTGATATTGTTTAACCACGAGAGTAAAGATTCAAGTTAGACTTTTATATTTTAATATTATATTTGCTTCTAGGGACTTTAAGATGCAAACAATGACTTTCACTAATTGTTTGGATCCCACCACTCCCTAAGTGGAAACAAAAATCCTAATATGACAAAAAGATTCTCAGTGGATGCTACGGTCCCACCGATGCCATTCACCTCACCTAATAGTTATTGGTAACATGCACATCAATATTTGGATAACTTTTTGTCCAGATACTTTTCTAAGCATGTTGCAATGACTTGGTCTCTAAGTCATATGGGCTCACCTAACAGTTATTGATCACACTCCTTAATTAAGTCCGACCCACCATTCACAAGCAGGTGCAAGGCCGTCATTGGGTCCCTCACCTAACAATTATTGGACCCAACCCCATCCTTATCTTGGAGCAACTTTTTACTAATAGAGTGGTTGCATGTTCTCGATGCAACTGAACCACTATAACTAGTCGAAAATAATCAACACCATTAGCACGTCCGCACATCTACAATGATAGAAGACCTATAGACTTAATATTTGTAGAGAGATTAGATTTGTGTCTCATCTAATCAGTCATCATATGATCGATCTAATTGACATGGGCTAAACCAAAAATGCCAAGCAATCTAATTGAAGACTCAATCTTTCAAATTGATCAGGTAACTGAAGATCAGTGGGGGTCCCCCCATTGCTTTTCTTAGACACCAATAAATTGGCCATGTCAGCTAACGAAATCAATTAAATAACCATATCTCAATTACTTGCCTTAGATATCAATAAGTCAATTGGTCCAAATAGATTAACTCAAGCGAATCATGCTCAAACTATCGAGCCAAATTAGGTCCTTAGGTTAATCGATTCTACATATAGAATTCAATCAATTTGATCAACAATAATTGCATGATCATTTAACTTAACTGATCTAATCCTAATCAATATTTAACTCAATTTGATCAATTACTTAATCAAATTAGACCTATAATATTTAAATCATAAATCTTAGATGCAATCCAATTACATGACCTAACTTTTAATTTTTTTTATAATCAAAATTCTCATGCATAAACACAAATTTTAAAATTTAAAATTAAATTTCAGATCTAAATTCTTTACATGAAAGATAAATTTTAAATCATAAAATAATTTTTAAATTTAACATATAAATATATATCTTATATATGTATGTAAAATTTAGATCTAAGCAAAATTCAGATCAACATATGATATCATATACAAATCATGAATCAGATTGAAAAAAAAAAAATTTTATGACCTAAACATGTAATCATATATCTCATACATGAATCATGAATTAGATCAAATAAAATTTTAGATTTATACATGCATCTACATATGACATGAACATAAATTAGAAATCGTTCTAGATCAAAATTCAGATCTATAAATACTTTAACATTTCAACTATATGTTCTAAAATTAAATCTAAAATAAAATTTTAGATTTAAAATATTCATCTATACATCTCATGTATTAATAAAAAATCAGATTATGAAATACTTTTCAAAATATGTATGCCAATTTTATGTATATGAAATCTGTGGCTCTGATACTACTGTTAGAATTTTTATGTCGGAGTATGCATGTATGTTTCAAAATTTTATTTTTTAAACATTACAGTGAAATAAAAGATTAAAACTTTTTTTAGTCTATATCACGCATGCATAAAATATAAACTACAAGAATCTACTTCATGTGCTGAATTGAATATATGCTGAAATTTAATATGTAATCGAATTACATATCTGTTTCATAATTCTTTTCTTCAAATCTAGATCTGAAAGAGAAGAGGCTTTCTCTTAGCTGCGCAAGTATCCGATCTTTATGGATATCCACATAGAATTAGTCTGGAGTAGTTCTCTTAAAGTTAATTTTTTTTTCAAGAAAAATCAACCTGCGAATCTGAATGAAGCTTGGATCACGATCAACTCTTTGATCCTTTTCTTGATCTTCTTCTTCTTTTCTTCTCTTGCTTTTCTTTTTTTGATTATGCTACTATCATGGACTAAAAACCAGCACACAAGGGGATGCCCAAAGCCTTGGGACGTGGAGGAAGAAGGGACGCCCAAAGGGGTGGGGCGTTTGGACATCCCAGGGAGAAGAGAGGGAGAGAGGAAGAGAGGGCGTGGGGCTGTCCTTGGTGGGCGTCGGGCTTCTGGTTTGAGTACTTAGGGACCTTAGGAGACTTTAGGGGGGTTTCTTTAAATAGGCATAAGGTTTGAATCCTATTCAAAACTAAATAAGCACTTAATACAAGTCCAACTTGCATTAGATTTTCTAATAACTTAAGTTATTCAACTTCCTTTAGAAAACCTATTAGGTGCCAAAAATTAGAGCCCCTGCACCGACAAAATCATACCTCCTTTTATACCCAAGGGACATCCCATCAAGGATCCACAAGCCCTCTGAAGGTGGGACATGCCCAACTTAATCAAATCAAGTGGCGCCCCATCAAAACTATCAAAAAAATAAATTAAGGACTTGCACCCTTAATTCATTTGATCTAAAATCTTAGGCACCCAACAATTGAAGCCTAATAAATCTAATTCATTTAGGTTATTAGTAGATAATTAAGTTTGAATTAACCTTATCAAATAAGAAATTCAAATATAAAGAGAAAATTGGATCCAACCATGTGCTAGCAAGATTATCTTAAACTCAATAAGATTTTTCTAAACTCAATTGACACTTCATAAGCTCAATTGCTTATTCCAGATCTAATCTCTTTATTGTGTGATCCCATAGGTTCAATTCTATCTGGTAGTAAGATATACAATGATCTCTATCAAAGTATCATTGAAACTCTTTTCAATGGATCGGAATAATTCTACTCTAACTCATCAAAGATTGTCGATCCAAAATAACCCTAGTGAGCTCTCACAATCTACCAGTGATACCTAGCAGTATGTAGTGGCAACTTAGTAGAACTGAAAAGAACTTCAAGGTGTAGTTAATGTGTGATTCAGTCCCTCTATCGTGAGTCCCGATTAGATGGTAGATCATGGATAAATTATCAAACCTCATCATCAGTCATATGATAAATTCAATTAGCTCAAGTCCAATTGTGATCTTTATAAAAAATTTTTTCCATCAATCACACTGCTATGGCCACAGACTCTTGGATTTAGCCTCTCAAATTGCATAGGACTACTCATCTCTATCAAGATCGATAGATCCCATCTTGATGCATACCCTACTCCTACAGTGGACTAACTGTCACCATCATCTACTACAAGAGTTCATTGAGATCATGTTTATATATCAGTCAAACTCCAATAGTCTCACTGCGAGTAGTCGTACCATCTCAGATCAAAGGACCATTTACACAACTACAGTATTGAGATAATCATTGACGATTGAGTAGAAATCCAAATAATCTCTCATATGACCATGCTCAGTACTAGTTATTCTCTAACAATTATCTGCACTCATTGCTCAGTGTCTCTACACTGTAGACCAGAGACTTATCTATCTCGAAGGAAGCGATCTGTACGTCAGTCTATCCGGATTGATCACCGTCCTTCGGATGATACTATGACTGAAAGTATTTAGAAATTAAATATATGTCTCTAATTCTCAACACTTTGAGAATATGTATGAAAAAGTTAATTTCATGGATGATTCAAGGACACATCACACTTGAATGAAAAATAAACTTGCTATTTTATTGATCAAATTAGTATATAAAGTACAAAATTGTGTCCTAACTATATTACAATGTATCAGTCATATTGATTTGTAAGACATACATCTAACACTTCAGGTTGCACAACAGCTGCACAGGATGTCCGACCTTTATGAGACATCCTTATGAAGTCCTGAAGCTGATCGATCTTCCGAGAGTGCTAGCTCGCGTAGAGACCTGATCACATTCTTTCTTCACATCACTCGGACTCCTCTAAGGATGAAGATGAATAGCAGGCAGAAGACTAGATGGTGGAAGTAAGGTGAAGAAGAGAACTCGATTCCCTCTTTTTTTCTCACTACCAAAAATCCTAGATCCAGATCTAGGTCGCTCACCCAAGAGAAGACGGTTCTCCTCTAATCTCTCACACCAAGATGATGCCCACCCCAAGACCTCATGCCCAACCTAATCCTCATGGTGACTATCTAAATTTTTCACCATGAATTACTATTTTCTATCGCTTAAAACAAAGGCAACTTATGGTGGGTGATCAAGTGGTTAAGGGGAGATAAGATAGGATGAAGATTAGAGTTTGAATTCAAAACTATTTTGAATTTGAACTCAACCAATCCTATCCTATCCAATCTAATCCAAAGAGAGGGGTGGCAAAAGGTGTTAGGCGTGAAGTTTTCATGCACAAATCAGATTTGTGCGATGAGAAGAATAGCATGGTGATGGGAATAGCCCAAGAGAGCAGATCCAATCCAATCATGTTTGGTTTGATCCAATTAGGTTTCAACTTGATCCTCAATCAAATCAAATTTAGTTAGACCCAAATGATAAATAAAACCCAATCCAGTTAGGCTCTTATATTCATAATCAAATCTTAATCCAATTAAAAATTGATTGAATCAAAATCTTAATCAAATTAGGAACAAATCTTTTTTAGTGATTAGATCATCTCATAACCTAATCAGGTCAAATCTAACTAAATCAAATTTAATTAGACTTAATCCAAACCTCAATGCTTAATTAAAATCAATAATCTAATTACTAATTAATCCTTTTATAATTCATTAACACTTAACAAATTATTTTATTTTAATTTTTGCATAAGGTTAGTTATCAATCATATTGATGATTATACCTTTGAACAATTCTCAATCATTGATCAGCCATATGATCAGATAAGAACTTCTATTGTATGTGACCCCATATATTCGAACTTAAGCTGGTAGCATAGGAATAAATTCTTATACTAATCGAAGTGACCATCTAGCAATGATATCCGACATCTAGATAGACCGAATGATTGCAAAGCAACATTTAAGAATCTAGTGGCATATGGTTATGGTATAATTCATCCCTTTAACCTTCAATGCTCAAGATGATTTCAGAGTTAAACTGTCAACTCTTAATCAGTATATTCGATTTGTGTCTTAACCTTATAAATCTTGTAACTCCTCACAAGGACAACCTTGGCCAAAGTTTTACTAAATTGAAACATAATATAGCATTATTTTCTGAAATCAGGAGTGGTTAATCTCATCTTGACTCACACACCGACTACGCATATACTGACTGCACCCAGAAACCTTCTGTCATTGAATTAAAAATTTATATTATACGATACCAAAGCACAGTGAGTTGCTTATAAGTCACCGTGGTGATCTCAGATCGGAGAAATACTTATATTTATATCCTTTGTGAGCTACTCTTAGCATCAGAGTACTCCACAGTTGGTCACATTTAGTGAAATATACTTTTACATTTCATCTGTATGCCATACTAGTATCTTCACACTCCTTGATTACAAGGACAACCAATCTATATGGCACACAATGACCTATACTTGATAAATATTATCGTCCTAGTCATGATATATCATTTGATCATGACTAAGTTTAAGAACTACATGATAAATCCTTCTTTATCGATTGGAAGTAGTTTTAAGGACGTCATCATATCACAGGAGTTCAATAAAGAAGATGCACAATTTATGATGAAAATATCAAATAATTTTATTAATTAATAATTTATATATAATTTATAAATAATACAAGCATTTATAAACAGACGATTGGCTTTAGGATATATTTCTAACAACTTTCATTTAGACTAAAGCCAATCGGAATAGTATCTAATATCCATCTTCCATTTGTGATCATCGAACTCCTTGATTCTGAGGGCTTTAGTGAATGGGTCGGTCATATTCTCCTTTCTATCAATCTTCTGAAGATTGATGTCACCTCAATCCATGATCTCACAGATAAGATGACAGTGACGAATGATGTACTTGGTTCTCTGATGGGACTTGGGTTTCATTGCTTGAGCGATAGCACCTGTGCTGTTACAATACAGAGGAACTAGACCTTCATCTAAGGAAACCACTTCAAGCTCACTGACAAACTTTTGCAATCAAACAATTTTTGTGGCAATATTGGATGCCGCAATATACTCCACCTTACAAATAGAATCAGTCACAATGCGCTACTTGGAATATTTTCAACAGATCGCCCCACAGTTTAGGATAAATATATATTCTGACATATTTTTGCTATCATCATAATCTGATTGAAAACTGAAATCTGTAAATCCCATAAGTTTTAAGTCAGATTCTTCCTAAATTAGCTATTGATCTTTAGTATTTCTCAAATACTTAAGGATAATTTTTACAACCTTCTAATAGTTTTCACCTGGATCAGACTGATACCTACTCACTACTCCTTGTGAGTATGACACATCTGATCTCATACATGTCATGGCATAGATGATAGATCTCACTGTCGAGGTATATAAAATTATACTCATATGGTCTCTCTTTCTTATGGAGTTATCGGACAATCCTTCTTAGAGAAAAAAATTTCATGGTTTATCGAAAGATAGTCCTTCTTGAAATTCTCTATGTTAAATCATTTCAGCACAGTACTATGGACATGGATTGGGACAAGTCAAGCAACTTCTTAGATCTATCTCTTTAGATCTTCATCTCTAGGATGTAGGATGCTTCTTCCAAATTTTTCATAGAGAATTGTGACGATAGTCATACTTTTATTTTCTATAATGTAAGGATGTCATTCTCAATTAAGAGAATATCATCCACAGACAATATAAGGAATATGACCATAGAACTATTAGCCCAATTATAGATACAAGATTCTTCTCCATTCTTAATGAAGCTATACATTCTGATCATCTTATCAAAATGTATGTTCCAACTCTGAGATGCCTGCTTCAATCCATAAATGGATCTCTGAAGCTTGCACATGTTAGATTCATCTATGGATGTGAATCCTTCAGGTTGTATCATATATACCTCTTCTTCCAGCTCTCCATTTAGAAAAGTGGTTTTGACATTCATTTATCAGATTTCATAATCTAGATATGCTGCTATCACAAGTATAATCTGAATGAATTTGAGCATTGCCATAGAAAAAATATCTCATCATAGTCAATACCATAATATTGACGATATCTCTTGGCAACCAAATGAACTTTATCGGTATCCATCTTTCCATCTGCGCACCTTTTTCTTTTTAAAATCCACTTATACCTTATGGATTTTATCCCTTTAGGTGGATCAATGAGTGTCCATACATCATTGATCTTCATTGACTCTATTTCGAATTTTATGGCTTCAAGCTACTTATCAGAGTCGAATCTCTGTATGGCATCCATGTAGGTGATCGGATCCTCATTGTTCTCACAGATTCAATAGGATCATCACCCCAGATCAAGAAATCATAGTATCTATCCGATTGAAATGGTACTCTATCGGATATCTTTAAAGGTACCTCTACAATGGGCTCTGGGTTTGATCTAATCAATTCTAGTTTTATATTTTCACTTATTTATGTTGGTTCTTTTACCTGTCGAGCTTCATCAAGCTCAACGTTAGTGGCATTAGTTTCTTCACTAAGAAACTCCTTTTCTAAAAAGAAAATCATTAGTGGCATTAGTTTCTTCACTAAGAAACTCCTTTTCTAAAAAGAAAATCTTATTGCTGACGAATATTTTTTGTTCTTTAGTAAGATAGAAGTAATATCTTCTAATTTTTTTGAGGTACCCTACAAAATAATACTTATCAAATCGAGGTCCAAGCTTATCAGTTTGCAAATGCTTGATATAAGCCAGACAATCCCAAATCCTAAGGTAAGAGAGTATCGGCTTACGCCCAGTCCATATCTCATATGGAGTTTTTGCGATTGATTTACTCGAAATTCTATTCAGAACATAACAAGTAGTCTTAAGAGCATAACCCTAAAAAGAGACTGACAAATTTGCAAATCCTATCATGGATCGAGTCATGTCTAACAGTGTTCGATTCCTCTTTTTTAACACCCCATCATGTTGCATGTCCCAGGAGAGGTCCATTGTGAGAGAATCCCATTCTCTCCTAGATATATCAGAAACTCACAGAAAAGATATTCTCCTCCACAGTCTGACTGAAAAATTTTAATACTCTTTTCAGTTTATTTTTCTATCTCATTACGAAATCGTTTGAATATTTCAAACGATTCAGATTTATGTTTCATAAGATTGACATATTCATACCTCGATAGGTCATCAGTAAATATAATGAAGTAGTAATACCCATCTCTAGTACAAGTGTTCATCGATCCATATACATCACTACGTACTAGATTTAGAACTTTACTAGCTCGCTCACTTTTTTCAGTAAAAGATAATTTAGTCATCTTTATAAGAAGACAGAATTCACAGATCGACAATAATTCACAATCAACTTTGATAATTTTCTCTATAGATAATCTGTTTATCCTATTCTTGTTAATATGATCTAGCCTACAATGCCAAAGGTAGATATCGAAGATATCATCTAGTCTAGGATATTTGTTAGATGTGTACATTACACTAATAGGCCGTGATAATAGATAAATACCATTTCTTAGTTATCCATGCATGACTATGATACTATTCACAATGATAACACAAAAAATTATTCTTTATTGAAAAAATAAATCCATCTTTGGGCAAAAGGCCTACAAAAATTATATTCATTAAAAAAGATGAACAATAGTGACATAATATTATTAGAATTGAAAAATAAGTTTGATAATTTCTAAAGCTAGGACTGGAACATGCGTCCATCTTCAATGTTCAAGAACTCTCGTTGTTTTTAAACTTTCTACTAACTTGAAGTCTCTGCAATGAATTACAAATATGAATTAAGCTTTCAGTATCCAATATCTAGATAGTAGTATCACAGATAAAAAAATTATAAGATATTATTATATATGTACTTTGTTTAACAACCATTTGTTTATTTCTCTTTCTTAGCCTGTTAGGGTCAAAGAAAGCAAGATAATAAGGATAATTCTTCTTCCAATGATCTAGCTTCTTACAAAAAAAACACTCTAATTTATTCTCAGAGGTGTCAAAGAACTCATTTAACATTTGAAGTATTTTCTCTAGCATAGCGTCCATGAATTTATGACTAACTTTATTGTTCATCATCGTCCTCATTATACACCACACCGTGGTTCGATCATTCAACCACTTTTGATAAGTGTCTCTGACTGCACCGCGTGTGTTGGGATCGAATTCAATAGGTATAGGATCCATTAGAATATACAAAATCCTTTCATACTCCAAAACTATTTTCAACTTTTGATACCAGCCATTGAAGTTAGATCCTATAAGCTTATCACTGTTCAACAGTAAGTGGAGCGATAAGGGCCTAACCATAACAGCACAAAGAAAAATTATAAGATTTATTAGTATATGAATTATATAAGCCTAAAGATTTGGACTTTTGTCTAAAGCTTTTTTCACTATTTTATATGAATTGATAGCCTCTACCTCCAATTTGAAGAATTACTTTAATCTCTTAGCAGGTACTAGAATCTACACAAACTACAAATAGACCCGAGGAAAGCTCGATAAACCCATATACATCTATAAGTAGGTTCTTAACCAATTATTTTTTCAAATAATTTTTAGTAATTAGTTTTGCCCCAAATTTTTTTTTAGTAGGTTTTAAGCCTCTACTGAAAGTCCTAGTTAGGTCCAACCATTAATATAAATTTATCCAGTGAATCTAACTAATGAATAATCAGGCCTGAGAAAAGCTCGGCCAATCCAACCATTCATCAGATAGTACAGTAGAGTTATCATATAGTGAATGATGATTCCAATAGCAAATAAGTACCACGCATGAGGTGCCTCCAATGATTATTTGACTATTGGACTGATTATCATCCATCTTAATGGGAGATAATGATCTAGTTATTCCCATAACTATTTTATTTTAAGGATCTAATAATTTAGAAGATTTATTTATATATTTTTAAAAATAAGAGAAGAGATTGATCAGCTAATCATAATCCTCCCATTGACTTCTCAAAATCATCAAAGAAGACTAGAGACAAGCTGGTCTAGAAACACCTAAATCAGTCAAAATTGATTTATCTAGTTAGCATGGGTTAATCCAAATCATTAAGTGATCTAATCAAAATCTGATCGACCACATTAACCAGATAAGTGAAGATTGGTGGGAGGGTCATTGTTTCTTTCCTTAGTTAAACACCAACATAATTGGCTAGGAAAAAGAATAGTCCAATTAAAAATTCCTTTTAGCCACTTGCCTTAAACACCAATCGATTTATCAGTTTCGATTTGATTAGCTTATAGACTCAGATTCGACCACTGAGCTAACAATTAGGTCTATTTGGTCTAATCAAAGACATAGATTTGATCAATTACAACAATTATATTTGAAGTATTCTTGATCTAATCTAAATCAACTTTTGACTAGATTTGATCAACTTTTCTATTTAGTCCATTATTTGATTCTAACCCTAGGTCTAATCCAGTTAAATGACTTGATTCAAACTAACCCATAGACCCATATTTTATGTAATATCATTAGATCTTAAATTCACAATTCTACATCCAAAGATTCAACTCTTAATTCTTAATTAAGTGTAGCATTGACATGGATTTAGGGTTCAATTGAAACCATTTTAGATATAAACTCTTTTATATAAAGTTTTTATGCAAAAATATTCAGTTCAAAAATTTGAGTCAGCTCACTCCTGGATTGAGCCAACTCATCATACTGGATCGACTAAGTTCTGAGACATAGTCGACTCAGTAGTGATGAATAATAACCTTCATTCTTCAGCTTGCACAACTGAGTTGGCTTAGTAGAAAACTGAGCGACTAACTAGGATTCTAAGTCGACTCCAATTAAAACTGAGTCGACTTAACAGGTTGAATAGCAACTCATTATAGAATTTAGATCAAATATTTTTATATAAACAATAATAAAATCAATCATAAATTTTTTTAAAATCTAATCTAAATTTATTTATGATTTCAAATTTTTCTCATAATGATTAGATGTTACTTCTTTTCGCACAAATTAAATTTGTATCGTATACAACAGATCCTAGAATTTTTAGATCTAGAATTTTATAAAAAAATAAGTTTTTTTCTTTTCGCAGTTCCTCTTCATGAGACATCACAGTGGCACCCCTAACACCATAAGAGAATCCGTTGAATGGACAAGAGAGAAACTTTAATCTCTGCTTCCTCTTATGATCGGACGGTCTAGTGATTAATTCAATTCGAGTACTAGGCTACTAAGATATCTAATCTAATATATCATATATACAGAAATTTAGATCTAATCTAAATCATTTTAAATCTAATCACTACTTTAGATCACATCTAAATCAGATCAAAAATATCTCATGCTTCACTTAAAATCAGATTTTTGATCTATATGCATATATATTCATGTTATAATGAACCTACGCTCTGATACCAATTGAAAGAAACAATGGTGTTTCATGCATGTATTTTTAAAATTTTAATGAAAGCAAACTAAATTAAATGATTTAATCTACTATACACACATTAGATCTAATCTAAAATAACCTACACTAGGATCTATGATATGATATAATGCATGTATAAAATCTAAAATCTAAAATCAGCAAGTATGGATCAAATCAATATGACAGTAGATCATATCTACAATATCATTGAGTTCAAAACTCAATATCTGAGTGCAGATAGAAGATCACCACAATTGACAACCATAGAAATAAGGTTCTTCAAGTTGCACAGTAGCCACACAGGGTGTCTAGCCTCTACGAGATGTCCACATGAAGTTCTGAAGCTGATCAATCTTCCGAGAGTGCTAGCTCGCATAGAGATTTTTTTGTTGGCTAATCACGTTACTCGGACTCCTCCAAGGATGAAGATGAACAACAAGAGGAAGACTAGATAGTGAAAGTAAGGTGAAGAAGAGAACTCGATTCTCTTTCTTTTTCTCACTACCAAAAACCCTAGATCAAGATCTAGGTCACTCACCCAAGAGGCGACGGTTCTCCTCTAATCTCTCACACCAAGATGATGCCCACCCGAGACCTCACGCCCAACCTAATCCTCATGGTGACTCTCTAAATTTTTCATCATGAATTACCTCTTTCTGTTGCACAAAACAAAGGCATCTTATGGTGGGCGATCAAGCAGTTAAGGGAAGATAAGATAGGATGAAGATTTGAGTATGAATTCAAAACTATTTTGAATTTAAACTAAACCAATCCTATCTTATCCAATCTAATCCAAAGGGAAGGGTGACAAAAGGTGTTAGGCGTGAAGTTTTCATGCACAAATCAGATTTGTGTGATGAGAAGAATGACATGGTGATGGGAATAGCCCAAGGGAGCAGATCCAATCCAATCATATTTGGTTTGATCCAATTAGGTTTCAACTTGATCCTCAACCAATTAAATTTGGTTAGATCCAAATGATAAATGAAACCCAATCAAATTAGGCTCTTATATCTATAATCAAATCTTAAATTAATTAAAATTAATTGAACCAAAGTTCTGATCAAATCAGGAACTAATCTTGCATAGCGATTAGGTCATCTAATAACCTAATCAGATTAGACCTAGCTGAATCAAATTTAATTAGACTTGATCCAAACCTTAATATCCAATCAAAATTAGCAATCTAATTACTAATTAATCCTTTTATAATTCACTAATCCTTAGTAAATTATTTTATTTCAATTTTTGCACAAGGTTAATCATCAATCATATTGACGATTATACCTTTGAATGATTCTTAATTATTGATCAGCCATCTAATCAGATAAAAATTTTTATTGTATGTGACTCCATAGGTTTAAACCTAAGCTAGTTACATAGAAATAAATTTTTGTACTAATCGAAGTGACCATCTAGTAATGATACCTAACTTTCGGATAGGTCGAATAATTATAAAGCAACATTCAAGAACTTAGCAGAATATGCTTACCATATAATTCATCTTTTTAATCCTCAATGCTCAGGATGACTTTAGAGTTAAACTATCAACTCTTAATCAGTACATCCGATTTGTATCTCAACCTTATAAATTCTTTAACTTCTCACAAGGATTATCCTGATCAAGACTTTACTAAATTGAAATATAATATAACACTATCTTCTGAAACCAGGAGCGATCAATCTCATCACTACAAGAAAAGTCACATATACCTACACTTTTTAGTCACATAAAGTACATATGTGGATAAAAAATCAAATTCTTAAAAAAATACTGTATATACCCACATTTGTTAAACATGAAAAGACTATAATTAATTTTTAACTTACATTTCAATGATTAAATATGAGTAAATCAAGTATGCTAATGGATAAATATGAATAATTTAAATCTATTAAAAAATATATTAAGTATTAGCGAAAAGTGACTGGTGCCAAGAGAGGAGTGTCGAAACAAAAAAAAAAAAGAAAAAAAATAATAGGAAGAAAATAAACCACCCCCATCCTTTTAGTTCTGTTCGTCCACTTTCTTCTCTAATCCCTACTTTTCATTCCTCCTCAAAACCCTCAAAATCCCCATTCTCTCCACCCTCCGCCCTCATCATCGATGAGATCTCCTCCAAAGAACCCCGGGTATGGCCTTTAAGAAAACCTTTTATTCTCTCTTTCTATTGCTCTTCCTCTTTCCTGAACCCTAGCCACTACACCCCCCACCCCCCAACCCGACCGACAGCCTTCCCTCCCCTCATCAGTGACACCAGTGACCTCTCCCCTCTCTCGATCCCCTCTATTCCCCCCCACACTGCGCCGCCACCACCCTTTCTCCACCCTTTTCCCCCACCCTTTTCTTCCTCCTCCTTCTCTCAGAATATATATATATAAAAACCCAAGATCATGTCCTCAAAGTATAAAGTCGATGAGCTCTGCGTCCAGCTCTCCGCTCGCAGCCTAGATACCGCTGGCATCAAACCCACGCTCATAATTTCTCTTTGTGTGTGTGTGTGTGGAGTCCATTGACCTATTTCTTGGACTGTAGGTATGGATGCTGGATGTGGTCCTCTGCAAAGAATGAAAGGAAGAGGCATCCAGAGATGCCATGGAGAATGGCACCTTCAATGCAGGCAAAAAAAGGTCCAGAGATGAGCCTGAGGTGGGCAATGGGATCAAAAGGCTTTGAGAGATGAGTCAAAAAACTGAGGGAACTGGCCTCTCGTCATGGGTTGTCAGCTCACAGGTCGAAGAGAGAACTCGTGGAGAGGCTCTTTATGGATGCAGAGAAGGGTTTTGAAGAGGTTCTTGAAGGTTTGGAGCACTAATCTTTTTCTTTTGATGGTCAAAAAAAAATATTTATTTTGAAAAAAAAATGTAAGTTGGCTGTGTTTTTGAACTTGTGATGGTCAGGAGAGGAAATCAAGGGGAGTAAGAAGGAGAAATTGATTACAGCTACCAAGAAGCGGGGCAGTATTGGATCAGCACCTTTCGGATCATATAAAGTCGAACTACCATATTTTGCATCAAGTGCATTACATTCTTTGTTCTTCTGCTGCAATTATTAGGTGGTTGGAAGTGGATATCTTTACAATTTCTTCTCTTTTTTTTCAATTAAATGTTGGTCAATGAAAATAAGAATTAATGAAACTGCTTACTCCTCTAACCTCTTTTCCTTCAAGATACTATAATCCTTCATATAATTGTATATTATTTCAGCATAGCAAAATTCACTCTGTTACTTATGAGATGTGTCGATACTAGAGTCCATAGGTAGATCATTAAATATTTCTTTTTAATGATTAACTATCTCAATGAGACTTTGTAACTCTTGTTACTATGACGTTATAGGCCATGCTGGACTGTGATTGGTTTCTTTTTTTTTTTGTTTCTTTTTTTCTTTTATTTTGTATAATTTCTTTACTAATTTTCAAAATCTATCATTTATCTACGAGCTGAGGTACCTCAGATATTATCATCTACAATAAATCCTCAAGTAGAATAGTAATTATGGTGAAAAGTATTTATAAGGCATGTTTTATTGTGAATTAATGGAACTTCATCACTTCTGTGATTTAATATTTTGATATGAGTAATATGTTCATGTTTCTATATATTGTTTTCTTGTCTAGCATGACCCTGGTTTTGATTTATTATATTATATTGGTTGCAGAAAGGTGAAGTTTATTATGCTATTCTGAATCAGACAAATGTTGGAGAAAATAATAACAAATTCTATGTTATTCAAGCTCTAGGTTTGCTTATTCTGTTTATGATTATGCAAAGTGTCTCTTTCTTTTTAATGAATATGATTAAGAATACAAATACCTCTTAATTCTTCAGGTCCATCTTTTCAATCTTTGGTAATCTGGACCTTTGAGGCAGAAACAATGAAAATTATACTTTTTTGTAATCGTACATGATGCAGAACCTCTTTTTGAAGGTCATGTAATTTATATTTTCTGCTTTCTAAGTGAAAATAAGCTCTTTATTAGTTGCATTATTACATGAAATATAGTTTTGCCTTATTACTGGGTCAGATAATGCTTGATAATTTATGCTTATGACTTTATGTCATATCTAATATGTTTTTGGATGTTTGAAGCCTAACACAGGATTAATTGCAAAATCTGATGATGGTAGGATATTCATGGTTTACAATAGATGGGGTAGAATTGGGGTGAGAGGTTAGGATAAGTTACATGGCCCCTACACATCATGAGAAAGAGCGATAAATGAATTTCAGATGAAGTTTCTTGATAAGACAAAGATAGTGGTCTCATCGCCAAAATTTCATATGTTGCCCTAAATACTATACTTGGTTAGAGATGGACTATAGTGAAATAGAGAAGGAAACAATTATGCAGTGCACTTCTACACTTCTGACCCTTTCTTTTAATTAGTTATTTTCTACATAGGAAACTTAAATTTGTATTGGTATAATAGTTTATCTTGCGATTCTAAACTAGCACTGGACTCAATTATCAGGCTATAAATAAGTGTGATGACTCCATCAATACTCAACTTCGAGATACAAAACTTGAGCCACAAATGATAAAGTTTATATCTCTGATCTGCAATATCAGCATGATGAAACAACAAATGTTGGAGATAGGTAAGTAACTTATGTATCATATTTCCTACAGACTCTAAATTATTGGTTTATTTGACATTGTCACTGGAGACACCGCATAAGTAAAATCATTGAATAGATGCATATATATGTTAGTCTATCAGTCACAATACAATCATGAAAATAAATCATAGAATAGATGCATATGCTAGTTTGTTTGCCAAAATAGAATCATGAAAATATGCCACTTCATAACACTAGACTGATTAGAAAAACATACATCTATTCAAGACTTCATTTTGACTGTTGCATTCAGATGTACATCTATTTATGATATACATTACATATTCGGAGAGATACTTCCATAATCTACTTGTACAAAAATTGAAAAGCTTATGTTGATGGGTTGCAAATACTACATAAATCTACTATGTGGAGGCAATAATTATATACATGCACATACATGCAATCGCAATCAATAATCTTTTTCCAACCATTTGGTTCAACTTATGAGTCCTCATTCACCAATATTTTCTTTTTAGGATTACTTATGATGCTATTTCAAGTTTATCAGTCAAAAAGACTAAAGTTCCCCCCTTACCAAAACTCCCTTAAACCTTTGCTGTACATATCCATACCATGCCAACTGATTCTCTACCAATTTATCTTCAACTGCTCTAACTCCTTTATTATGCTCATATTTCACTCTATTAGATTATGCTTCCTACTTTTACCAGACATTTGTCTCAATGTTCTTATTTGGGTTACATATGTAAACATACACGCACATAAATACATGTATAATCACAGCAATCTGTTGCCTGTACAATCCCATAACTTTAACAAACTAGCTTTATGAATCAAGCTATGATCCATTAAGTTTATAAAAGTTAAATAATTTACTTTTGTCCTGATTAAGGCATGCCATATCGATACTGGATCTCATACTGATGCCATCCTGTTATTGTGTCGGTAGTGGACCAATTCAGAGTATGCCTCTTCTACTACATACTGGTATGGTACAGTATGGTATATTTTGTACCATTAAGATATGGTATGACATATCTTGATCATGACAATAAATCTCAATGTATTGATTACAAGTCATCTGCCAATACAACTTTAGGCAACACACTTGCCATGGTACGTAGAAGGTCAGTTAGCTATAGTCAGACCTTTCTAGTTTTGCATGTAATTTCTAAGTGAGAGTTTGTCATGTAATTTATGCTCGTGAAACTTGAAAATAGTCATACAAGAATATCTAAAACTTAGACAAAGCAAGAAGCAGGACACATGAGAGATAAGTAATGTAAAAACAGTGAAATGAATAGATGAGATATATATATATATGCAAAGGAGAAATTTTGGCCAAGTAGAGCTTAAAATTTATGTTCTAAATTGAGGTTCTATATCCACTAGTTCTGAAAATCTAATTGGACCCTTGAGGGATGTTCTTTAGTTTAAATTGAGCTTTGATCTTGTTATGTGCGAACCTTAAGTTAAAATTTAATATCCACCTATTTTTAAGCTCTATTTGAGTCCTTGAGGAATGTCGTTGTAGTCAAACTAAGCTTTGGTCTTGTATATACATATGCTACTCCATAGATACGTCCTCTATTGGCTTGTAGATGGCTTTGACTTTGTGTTGATAGTAATTTGATTGGAAGGTGGTGATAGTCTTTCTTTGACATAATCTTTCAAAGCCCTAAGTCCTTCAAGGTTCATTAGTATCACTATGAACAACCATTAAGTAATTTCCCATAACTAGAATTTACAAAAGAAAGACACTGCAAGTATCATTTAGATGATTTCATCAAACGACGGAGATCAATTTTAAAAATCAATATCCAAATATGCATCCTCAAAACTCTTATAATGAGCATGAAGGCAATGCACATCCAAATTCCTTTTATGAAGTTAAAAAGATTATTGCTGTCGAGGAAAAAGAAAGTCCAGAAAGATTCTTCACTATTTTTCATTAATCCTAAAATTTCAAAGGATGTATATATGCTCTAAATTGGCTGCAAAAATGGATGGCATAAAGAAGAGTGAAAAGTAGATGGCATCTTGAGACATCCGGTTGATTCATTTTGTTGGAAATCTCTTGATATCATTAATGATTTTGGATTTGACCGCATCTTGGTTTGGCAAAAGTTCTTCGTGCTAGTAGTTATGATAGTGACATTGATGGGGAGGATGAGCACAATGTAACATGAGAAAGAGATGACATTGAAGGAATTGAGATTGTAACCTTGTAATAGTAACATATTTCTACGCATATATGAACAATATTTCTATTTATTACTTTATTTCATGGTACTAACATCATTTCTTTTAATTGTAGGCATTGTTGCAATTATATTTGTTACCGAATAAAAATCGAGCATTAATGAAATATGCCGTGGGCACTCACATTGTTTGGTGGAAAGATTATGTATGTGTCTATATACATATATTTTTAATAATGACTTAAGTTCTAAAATGATATATATATATATATATATATATATATATATATATATATATATATATATATATATATATATATGTATGTATGTATGTATGTATGTATGTATATGTATGTATGTTTTCTTTCTTCTGCAGATTCAGGCTGGGGATATGATGGATGGTACCAAAGAAAGATAGGGATTGTCTTGTTGATGACTTTATAGGTTGATGAACTTTCAGATTTTGCAAAGTTAACTTTTTGGTGTCATCAATTTAAGTTTACTTTATTCTTTTTTTGGTATAGCAAAAGTGAGCTTAGAACGTATGGATAAAGTACAGGAGATCAGCTGAAACTTGTTTATTCTATGTTTTGAGTTAGTGTTTACTTTCTTTTATATTTAAAAATTTGATGGTGTGTGGCCTTATTCTTTGAATTTTGATTAAATTAAAAAGATTGTTGAGATAATTTTTTTGAGACTACCACTATATATGTTCAGTTCTCTTTAATACAATAGTGAAGATTATCTTATTTGTAGTTATTTCATCTCTTTGAAGCTATTAGTCTTTATATATTATTCAGTAGTATAGGATGCTTAAATAAATTATCGATGTACCATTTTTATTTTTATTTATTATTATAGATGATTTATATTTTAAAATTAGACAAGACAGTAACGTTAAATGTTAATTATATACCCATATTTTATTATTGATAATATAGGTTTATTTATACCCACACTTTGATAACTTCCACGAATTCTGATTCGTATGTATTTAGTTACTCATGTTTAATAAAAGAGGGTGTACACTTGATTTATACCCATATATATGCTCTCACCTATATTAGATGTTACGTGGGAAAGCATGGATACACACACAAAAAGAAAGAATGTGGGTACATATAAGCTACACCCATGCCGGACATATCCATGTTTAACCAAACATATGTACCAACATGGGTGTAGGCGTATCCCCATATTTTTTAGATCTTTACCTATGTATCTTTTATATGGGTATATCTCAACTTTTTTGTAGAGCATCTTGACTCACACACCGACTTCACAAGTACTTGACTACGTCCAGAAATCTTTCATCATTGAATTAAAAATTCAGATAGTCCAGTACTAAAATACAGTGAGTTACTTGCAAGTCACCATGGTGATCTCATGTTGGAGTGACACTTATATCCATATCCTTCACGAGCTACTCTTAACAGTAGAGTACACCATAGTTGGTCACATTTAGTAAAATATACTCCTACACTTCATCTGCATGCCATACTAATGTCTCCATACTCTTTAGTTACGAGGACAACCAATCCATATAGTACATAATGATCTATACTTGATAAATATTATCATCCTAGTAATAACATATCGTTTGATCACAAACAAGTTTAAGAACTATACGATAAATCCTCCTTTATCGATGAGAAGTAATTCTAAAGACTTCATCATAACCTAAGAGTTCAATAAAGAAGATGTACAATTTATGATGAAAATATCAAATAATTTTTATTAATTAAGAATTCATATACAATTTATAAATAGCACAATCATTTACAAATAGATGATTGGCTTTAGAACATATTTTTCAACAATATTTTTTAACTGAGTTGAGCATCAGAGGATCCCTATCCGATCAGAAACTTTTTGCAGATTCTGCTCCAACATCCAGAGTCATCCATATCAACACCTAATATCTAGTTGAGGACTCTTCATTCGCGTCTTCTTCTAAAGAGCCTTTGGTTGAGGAGTCCATTGCCCAACTTTTGTTTGAGGAGATCAGCTTCGACCTCTTTGGCTTAGGATTTGGCAACAACAAGAACCAACAATAAGAAGTAAACTAATTTGTAGATCTTGCCTTGTTATAATCCTTGGATATACACTAAGGATGCATTTGATTCACAATCTGAATCAAAATAGAATTGGCATGGCCATATCCCCCAACTTGTTCGATTCGTGAGCAAAATTACAATTGGAATCAAAATGAAATTTGAATACTAAGAGAGAATAGGGATTTGGTTTTGAGAGGATTAGGATATTTTCATTCCCTTTAGAATCCGAATAGGAATGAAACTCCTGTCACATCCCAACCCAATGGCCCGAGCCAGGGGCATGACAAACAGCCGCACATGCCTAGGGTTTGACCCTGCAGGACATGCTCGGCTTGCTTTTTGATCTATACGTATCTACATCATTTTAAACTCAAGCAACGATAAAAAAAAAAACTAATCCAATTTATCAAAAGAATTAATCCAAAACCACTCAATAATAATAAATTATTCTAATCAATCTTTTTAAAGAATAACTAATCAAAAGTCTTATAGTTCCTAAGCTCTTCATTGCTTAAACTTAAATTCCATCTATTCTACAGTATCCGAAAAAAATAAAAAAGATATAATGAGCTTTACGAGCCCAGTAAATTATCAAAATCTCTAATTCAATTAAATATTTTATATATAAAAAATAAATTTTTAAGTTGCATGATTGTTCATAAAAATATTTCAATGAGTATCGAAACATGTTATATCAATCAACAAGAATTAAAATATACATTTGAGCGAAATAAATATTCCAAACAATCAAAGGTCGACCATACACTCTCACTCTCCTAGTCCTCTAACCATGGCCATGATCCGGAGATCCTAATTACAACATTATATCCATCGACCATGCCCTAGTAATCACCCCATTGGAGGCTCGAAAGAAAAACTAACTCTGATATCATATAGAGAATGTGCCACTATCAGTATATGCCAGTGATCAGTCCCATCTAACTAGGTGTGAAAGAAAATTAATTTTTGACTACAACATATGGTCCACCAGTATGCGCCAGTGATCATCCTACTGGAGGTCTGTAATGAGACTAGATTTTGAATTCATATGATCATAATCAGACTAGAGAGCAATGAAACCGATATATAATACATTTCATGAAATATAATTTATATCCAAATATATCAGGTAAATTCAATCCAACAATTTGTAAGTATTTTCATATAGAGCATGTAAGATACTTAATTCAAATAGATTATCATAGCATTAGATGAATTTAGAAAACAAATCACATGCATGATAAAATATACTAAGGGTAGAGGTAACTTACAAATTCTATCATATAATTAAACACATTATTGATATTCTATAAAGCATTGAATAACCTAATGTGTCTTGTAGTAGGTTTTAGTGTAAACTATCAAATAATTATCTGATACAAGTATTTAGGTGGAATTCATGGTTATCTATAGGTAAAGGATTCGATCACAATCAAGGCTCCTCACTATCCAAATCCAGAATTCCAACTGATCAAATTAAAATTCTCAGATTAGATCTAATTCACAAATTAAAGAAAAATTTGAAAACTAGCCTTGATCCAAGTTGATCAATAGAAACTAAAAGGAGAGAGAGAGAGACTCGATTTGGGTTGTATCAGAGTCGGGGTTTGATCCATCGGTGATCACGATATCTGATGCACAAGTTAGATAAGAGAGAGAGTAACAAGAATTTATAGGCAATAATAAATAAGAAAAATAGAAAGAAAATGAAGAAAATAAGAAGTTAATAATAAGAAAATGTAAATAATAGGAGGAATAGAGGAAGAGAAAAGAAGAAGGAAGGATGGTGGTGGCATCGCGAGCACGGCCATGGATCCTTGGCGGCAGGCAACCGCGATGGTAGTGGCAACCGACGAACATAAAGAAGAAAAGGGCATCCGAATCTAACTCGGGTCTAATTTTTTTGTTTTAGTCATTGAAGACTTACACAATGGGGGATGAGAAGGGGAAAGTACCGAGAGTAGAGATAGTAGCAAAGCTTGATCGGAGGTGGAGTTTGAGCTATGGTGGTGACACCAAAACAAAGAAAAATAGCAAAATTGTGGGTTTTTGAGAGAGGAGGGGTGTTAGGTGGTGTTGCTTAGCCATGGTAGCATGGCGGGCACCGGAGATGAGGAAGAAAGAAAGAGATGGCAGAGAAAAAGTCGCAATGACATTCAATTAAAGAGGAGTGGGTTTAAATCAAATGGGCTTCGAATGGATAGAATAGGCCTAAAACCAGCTGTTCGCCGTTTGCACCGATCTCCAATGGCTGTCGGCTGTTCTCATTAGCCCAGAATGTTTGCACAAGCCACCGTTAGATGGCCTCATCCCAATGGCAAAGGAGCTTGAATTTCCCCTATTTCGAATGCAATTTCTCTCTCTCTTTTTTTTTTTTGCCATATTTTGGTAGAAGTCGGTTGGGATTGTCGACTTTTGTCCAAAAAAAGCTCATTTTTTAGCTGGATTTTACATCTGCAAACTAAATAGTTGAAATAGAAGTCACATATTCCCATTATATTCTAGAGTCTAATTTTTTAATCAGACATGTCCTCAAAGAATTTTATTTTTAGCTCAACATAGCCCCTCGAAGAAAGCAGCAAAGTCCTTGGTTAGCTATTAATACTTGGTAAATTTATAATCAATTCCATTTTTACATCCCCATCATGGTCAGATGAGGTTATGAATGTCATGGGGTGCTAGAAGGAAGTTAGAAATATCATGGTTGCTTATAAATTGGGCTTTTGAGTCCATGGCGTGGTCCATGCTTTCTCCAAAGAAAAATGGTGTAATTGTGGATTTGTTGGAGTGTCCAATTCAATGACTCATCGTATCATTGTCCACTGTTTCTTTTTCTTACTTTTTTTTTCCCACTATCTAAAAACTGAGTCACTGGTTGGATTATGTTTGTGGGTAACTATTCTGTCCACCATCTAGTTATCCTTGTGGCTTCCAGAGTGTCTTGTGTCTCTGTTGTCATACGTGCCGACAATACATCATTAAAAATTTCAATATTTGTAATTAAAAAATTGAAAATTCAAACTATTGGATGTGGTCCAAAGAATCTGAAACATTCATGCAAAGATTATTATATATATATTGGAATAATTCAATATATAGACAAATGTTTTTTGAAAGAATATTATTGCCATGCTCGTATATGGGAGGCACACAATTAGAAACAACAGAAGTTACACTAGATTTTCAAGTAGACTCTTCAAAAAGGAATTCTCATTGCAATGGAAAAAATAACATCAAGCTGTCCATGTGCATGTCTTATTTGCATATCTTGCTTGATTTAATTCTCTATCTTCAAGGAAAAGAGAAGTACAATAAATAAAAGTAAGATTGCGTTAATGAGATATCAGATATCTGTCATGAAGTGCATTTAGGTTTGCGAACTAATATAGATACATGTCATGAAGCGCACCTAGGTTTGTGAACTAGTATAATTGCCTGCACTAGTGGACTCATTGATGGAAAACAAAGGTGTCCATCAATGCAGGATACAAGACGGGAATTTCAAACAAAATGCCTGTTACAAAGTCAAAAGAAGAAGCAATAGAGTCTTATACAATGGTTAAGAAGGGTAGTTATTTATAGCTAGGTCTGTTATTAGAACAAGAACGGATTAGGTCATGGGATGGTGATAAAACGTGGAAGACAATTAACACTTTCATTGTCAGACTAATATTGTGACAAGCTACATTAGTTTATAGGTAAACGATCGTTAGACATAATAGTCATGATGTTAAAGTGGTATATAACCCTTTATAGATATCCATTGACAAGTTTATTAATTGTTAATCCCAGATAGGAAACCATTTTCATTATTTCTTACATGATAATCCTAATGTGTGTATGGTCTTCTCCGGATCATCCACCAAACACTATGGATGTTGGAATATCTAACATGTCCTATAAATTATACCATGTAGAACTAGTTTGTATGCGTAAAATGCTTTAGGAGGAAAATAATCTGCATTCATCAAGGCATATAAATCCTAATTATATGTCCCTTAACAGCTACATTAGCTGCTAGCCTATGAAGAAACTGTTAGTATTATTTACTTTCTGGCGATCATGATCTAACTATAGCATTTGCTTGTTCAATTAAATGTCTGGCATTTATAGGATGATTTCACCAAGAAGATCCTAGGTGATTAATACTTCATATCTAACAGACATGGCTTTGTCCATGTAAATTATTTTCTCAAATCCCCATCCCCCTAACATATTCTTATAATTTGATGCTTAAATTAAAATAACATTAAACATTACATAATGGTTGGTTCATAGAGTTGGTGACATGCAACTGGGCTGGGTTTGTTACAGGGTCATGTCATATGTCAACCATGTTTGAGATCAGCAAGGCAACAAATTATACACTCTGGCCAGGTTGGTATGCAATATTTTTCAGCCTAAAATCACCCCTCATCATTCCCCCAACCCCACCCCCAACCTAAAACTTGATCCATATTCTTGTGCATTGGTTCTGTTGGCTTATCCAAAAGTACATCCTTATCTAAATTGAAGCAATGTGTCGGCGGATTACCCCACGAATCCGGTGCTCAAAAATGCTTGCCAGCCTCGCTCGCTTTTCGATGCCGCAATTGGATGCTTTTGAATCTGACAATATACCCCCTACAAAGAGATTAATTATTCCTAAGTCCTAAAAATTGTTCTGACCGAAGTACCCGTTTTATACAAATCTGGACCGTCGAGATAATTCGTGCCCTACATCGGACGATGCTGATTAGTCTCCAACCGACGATTTATTTTATTCGACAAAAAAAGAATTGTCCGACAGCTGGCACCGCGGTCCCCGTACCGCGACGGTTACAGTCACCCCCACCCGTTGCCAGTTTCATAGAAGAACGTGCCCCACATAAGGAAACAAGAAGCATTGGAAGGTTACAGCATGCAAGCATGTCATCGAAGAGCCACGAGTTCACTCGGCCAGAACTATCTCCGAGATTATACACGTGGCGTTCATTTTGATGTTCGGATGGAAGTTTTAATCGAAACCAAAACAGCTCCAACGTCCTACCGACAAGGGAAGGGCATTTTGGTCAGAAAAACTTCCTCGTTGGCTTTTTTGAAACGATACCAACCAATACAGGAGCCGGAATTTTTACCGTTTCTTAAGCACCTTTGTTATTTAATTAATTACCATAACTTTTTAGACGCTTCCGCTGGAAACCTCTTCTGTCTGCGCGCTCTCTCTCTCTCTCTCTCTCTCTCTCTTTTCACTGGTGGGTGGTACTCCCGACTGATTTTGTCGGGGGAGGCGAGTAGGGTTTCGTTTCGATCTAACGACCAATTCACGGGCGTGAAAGGTGAGATCCCAGTGATCACTGCGTCGAATCTTCTCTCGTCTGTTTCCAATTTGTTTTTTTTTTTTCAATCGTTTTTTCGGTTTCCCAAATAGATTGATGTAGTACTGTCGGATCTTTGTTTTAAGGCCTACATTCTGCCAAGAACGCAGGAAATACTAGAATTGGTTTGGTTTTCAAATTTTTCGTATGCTTTCTTGGGTTGCTTTGACTGTTAACCGGTTTGATGCTATGATCAAATGTTTCCTTTTCGTTTCTTGGATTTCTGGAAGTAATGTGGGACTGAGAAATTGCAATTCTGATTTTTCGTTGTGATTATACGAATTGACGCCGACGTTGTTATACATTTTCTTCGAGGATTGGTGTTCTGTTTTGAATCTATGTAGGAAAATTCTGAAAGTGAGCTAAAAAATCAGGTTTTGACCGTGGGAAATTCTACATACGGCTAAGAATCGAGTTTTCTGTTGATCCTGCAGTGGTTTTAGGGGTTTCTGCTTGTGAGATGTATCTCTATGCTATGGTCTTGCCTGATTCACGGGGAGGATGAGGTCATTACCTGCTTGAAGTACCTCGGATGAGGGTTCACTTATGCTGAACTACATTCTTGGATAATGGAGGCTCTATCTGAGAATCATAGTGAGGACGGGACCAAAAAGACCCAAGCTTTGGCTTCCTCGAAGCAATCGCCAGTGGCTTCAGCTGAAGGTGTGAAAAAATCATCGAAAATAGCGGAACCTTGTGGAGTCATGCCAGCATCTAAAGCTTCCGGGGCTGTTTCATCTGTCAGGAAGAAGACGGAAGATGTCAGGGCACCGGATATGAGTTCCAGTAGGTCTAGCTTCGGTTTCATGAAGCCCACCGTCAGTTCGAGCGCTGCTTCTTTGCATAGAAGAAACAGCACGGGAGGCATGGCAGAGAAGCACCCGGTTTCATCACCAAAACGACAGGAAAATGGAGGTGCAATTGATGGAAAAAAGATTTCTCCATCTATTTCAGATCCTGGAAAGAGAAGTAACACTGAAACTAGGCGTTCATCTCTGCCTTCTGTTAGCTCAAAAGCTCCGGCCTCGGTGACACGCTCAGAGACAAAGAAGTCACCTACAATCTCACACTCAACCTCTACCATGTCTGACAGCGGCAGGGCAGGTTCAACACGGAAGCTCTCTGTTAGACCATCACCATCAGTTTCTTCCTCGAAAAGGGTTCCCACCTCTCCGGTGGAGAGTTCCAATGGCCGCAGTAGTCTCAGAAGGGCAGCTTCTAATATTTCTTCTCCATCAGCACGCTCACCTTCAGTATCAAGCAGCTTTAAATTGGGATCGATGTCCTCATCAGTGGACAGAGGTTCATCTTTATCAGCTCGGAGGAAAGCTTCAACTCCAGAAAGTCGTGATTCTCGTTTGATCATGCTTCCACAGGTTGATGTCAAAGCCGGGGATGAGCTGGTAAGTGCGGAACGTTACTTATGTTTGGGATTTTTTGGGCCTTGGAATTGAATTTTTGCCCTCCCCCCCTCTCTCTCTGGTCAAACATACTGAAAAGAAAAGGAAAACTAAATAAACTACTCCATTGGATTAGCTTATTAGCTTTTGCTCCATTGCATCTAGCTGTAGTTTTTTCTGATTTTCTAATCATTGTCTCAGAGGCTGGATTTAAGAGGTCACAGAGTTCGTAGTCTTGGTGCCCTGAACTTGTCACCAAATTTGGAGGTAACTTTATCATATTCAGTGACCATTCTAATTTCTAAATTTGTTTTGTAATCAGCTAATATTATTTCGAATCAGAAAAAGGCATTTCTGTTTTTGTGGTTTGAACTTTGGAGATATCGACTCAATAATGCAAAATCAGTGTAAGGAACAACTAAGGTTATGTACAACTCCTCATGACATGGGCAAATTCCCATATTTAATGATAAAAAAATCTATACTAAATTTGTCCATTGAGAGTTTGTGTTCTGAAGGCTTATTCTTTAACCTTTTGCCAGCCATTTGGAAAATCCTTATCACTAGAGTTGCTCACTAACATGTGCTTCCAAGCTTATGCCTCTGGGAAGCTTCCCCAGCATATGCCTTTTTCTTGCATTCTTTTTTATTTGAAAAATTCTTTCTTATTCCATATCAAAGAATGACTCTATATGGACATCTTGCACCTTTTTCATGTTCACTTAAGGATGGACTCATCCCCAAAGCTTACAGTATTTGGGTTGAGGCCCATAACTTTTATTGTTTGCCAAAAGCATATGGAATGATGTGGCTGAATCGAAGTCAAGTTGTTGATCAAAACAGCATAATGATATCTTAGACAATAATCATCACTACCTTGGAACTTTTGCATCATTTAGTTTGCAACTGAAGATTCTTTATTACCCCTATTGTGCTATTATAACAAGCTCACAGTCATACTGTGAACATTTTCATGGAATTCTCTAACATATTTATGCTTTATGCGGTATTGATTGTATCCAATATTGTGTTGTGATTGTAATGATAAACTTTGTTCGATTATTTGGGACTTCTTCAAGTAATACTTCTGGATCATTTTTGCTGTTCTAGTTTACATCTTATGCTAGCACATGAATTGCTCTGTACAACTTCCATCAATGTTTTCTTTGGCAACCGCTGACACAAAGAAAGAAAAAAATGAAAAAAAGATCCATCAATTGAAATCATCAACTCTCCTTACCAAGGTTTAATTAAATTCTTCATCAAGTTTAGTTGAATATGAATGGAAGAACGAAGTGGCATATGAACCAACATTATGCAAAAGTTTTGAGTTTTGAAGGTATGCATACAACAAGAATTGCTTTACAAAGTAAAACCTCCAAGGACTTTTTGTATGTGGAATGGAACTCTAGATTAAGCTCCATTGGTTATTTCTAGTGTGTATCATATTGGATAATGTTATGTGCTAAATTCGAGACAAAGTATTGAACTTTAAAAGTGTGATAACCCAACCCAAGGGAACTAGGCTCGGTTTACTTGATTGGCCCAAATATTTGAGAACAATCTAGAAGGAAAAAAATAGATGGGAAGAAGACTCCATCGGAAGTTTTCTCCCTGCCAATATTGTCGGATTCTCTCGAATGCCAAGAAGGGTTCCTGGCATTTGTCCCTTCTATTTAAGGCCAACCCCACCTTCCCCTTCGATCCCAAATCCAAGTTTGCAGAGTTCACTTGCGTTTGCTTGAGTTCCATCACCGATGAATTTTGCTTCCACCATAGATCGAGCACCACCAGAAATGAGGTAACCCCGCCCAATCTCTCAAATAATCTTCGTCCCCGTCCTCCATGACCATAGGTTAAGTATTCCGGTTGGCAATCATCAGATTTTTTTTTTGGAAAAATCAAGCGTATTTTTTTTGCTGTTTTCTGCTATTATTTTTGAATTTTTTGGTGGCAATTGTTTGCCGCCAATTGCGATTAAGGGCACCCTTCCATTGTGCCACCATGGTCAGCATTACCAGTCGTAGTTGTTGTCAGTCGTGAGCCCGCCCCTCTCTCAGATAGAAGGGGACATAATCCCTTGTTTTGTCAAAAACTAGAGGAAGAAGAGAGAGGGAAAAAAGAGAAGAAAAGAAAAAAAGAAAAGAAAGAAAAGAAAAAAGAAAATAAAGAAAAGAAAGAAAAGAAAAAGAAAAAGAAAAAAAAAAGAAGGAAAGAGAGTTTCCCTCTCTTCTCTCTGTCTCCCCATTCCCTCTCTTTCCTACTTTCTCTACACTTTCTCTCTCTACAAAGCTTCTCTTTCTAGATTGTTTCTCTCTCGACTCTCTAGGTTTGTTGAATCTCGTAAAGGGCCCTCCTCAAGGACCTTGATGGGCCCCGATGAAGGGGTCTTGACCCATTGCCGTCGGTAGTGTGTCGGCACCTGCCCAAGCCAAGTCGAGTACTACATGATTTGATCATCCTAGATTAGATGACATTAGCGTGGTTGGATCGATTGAGATGTTGGGCACTTTTGCTTAACCAACCCTATGACGGTACTAAAATTTAGGATTTTTATTCTGAAATTAATGTTTAAATTTTGATAAAAATATGATTTTGGATATTAGGTTTTAAAGGAGAATCTCAGGATTCATTGTATTTGTCTGCTCTTTGTTCGTGCAAGATAGGCAATGACCCACCTTTTTTAGATTTTTCATTTATTATATAATATTATTTTTGACATCAAATAATTGTTAATCAATTTATGGATTTATGAGTTTTATGAAATTGTGTTATTGAATGGAAAGTAAACTTGAAATTTTGAGGTTTTTTGGAGTATTATTATTTGATGATTTGCTATGGAATATGCATACTTTTATGGAATTATGTATATATGTTATTTTGTAAAAAAAAGAACCTTGATACATTTTGGATTTGGATATTTAGCCTAACTATGTTCTGGATTCTGTCAATTGGAGGTTATGTATTGGCACTCTAACTATTATGGAGCTCATTGTTCTATTTTTGGCCCTGACACATGGTATAAATGTGGTATTCAGGCCTACGCCGCTAGGTATAAGTCTAATATCTCGGACTACTTCGTAGGTTATAAGTGCGGCTCTATTTTTGACTTAGCCATGGGGTATAAATATGGTCATAATTAAAGGCTGTTGAGTTGAATATGATTGATTTTGAATCAGATTTATGATTATGCATATGAATATTTGAAAGATATTGGTTTTATAGGATTTATGTTTTGAAATGGAATTGATTATGTTTTTATATTGATTCGTGGTAATTTATATATGACCATTGTATCTTATGTTATTACATGAATTATCTAATTAAGATATTCATTACTTATTGGGTACTTGAGCTCATTATTACTTTTTTTTTTTTTTTCAAATTCAGCTACTTAGTTACGGATGCAGGTATGACTTTAGAAGTGAGATTGGAAGCCAGATTTGACAATATCAACATAGTTTAGATTTAGATTGATTGTTACGTTCTATAGAATTATTAATTGAGATTTATTTGATACAAGACTTAATTTTTTTTTTGTTAGTTGGATTTGTTAATAAATTGAATTTTAGTTTTAGTTATTTAAATAATCTCTGCTGTGTTGCGTTTGATAGCATGTTGGAATACCTTGCATGCTTATGGGTAGAGTTCTCCATGAGCATGCGGCGATTGCTGCGACCTTGGCTCGCAATCTCGGTCGGAGGCATGACAAAAGGTTTTAAAAAGTCAAAGCATCGAAAGGCCCTTCATCATAAGTTGATTCTGAATATACTGATTTCCTTCTTCTGATGATAACCATGGGAAAAATAATCTTAATTTGTTATTATCAACCTAAAAAAGGATGGCACTGTCTTTATATTGAGATGCCAAGTGAGAAGGTAGTGCAATCATAGGAACTTTCATTGGAGTTAGCATGACAAATGGTGTGGTGAAAATGCTCAAATCAGGTGCATGGACCCCATTTGGGCTATTATGAGATTGAAGTGGCAGACACAACAAGCTGGGAACAAAAGCTTAGCAAGTTTGTCCTTGAAGACCTCACTAGGCATTTTATTTTAGAAAATAACATTCTTTAAATTTATTAGGTAAATGAGTTTGCTATAAAATTTCATTTAATTAAAGTAACAAACTATTTCCATCTTCGTAATGAGCAAATGTTTTAGGGTGATATATGCAACTCTCAAAAGATCTGTAAAAGCAAATATTATCTTTGTATATCCACTCTCACCTAATAAATGCCTCAAGAGCAAGAATTGAAATGATTTATTTTGGAGAGGTGATGGTTTCTTAGCCATTTTTCAAGCACTCTACATGTAAAGAAAAAGTTGGAGCTTATGATGGGCATCAAGTCTAAAACAAAAGAATGACATTTTCATCATGAATTAGCCTTGTAAACCCAAAATAAAGGGCAAAATGTGTCATGCACTCTCAGTAGCAATGCGGTGTCAGAGGATCATCTAGATGAGGACTATGTGGCTGGAGTAACACATTAAAAGAGCATGAATAGGATAAAGACTTTAATATGACATGAGATTGCAGGGCTTATGAAGTGCCTTAGGTTGATGAAATGGTGCTTGAGTGAAGATAATTACCCAAAATGTATGCTGGGAGGGATCACTTTTGAGGTAACTTGAGAAGACCGAAAAGAACATTGTAAGTGATGAGGAGAAAGTACATAAAAATGGGAACATATGAAGCCATGACAAGGACAAAAAGTAAAGAAAGATCCTTGGATGCGAGATCATGAGCAGAGGCATAGTTGGTTATGCCCTTGACAAAGGAGCTATTTCATGAATATACAAATAACCTTTCTATGTTCTGTTTTATAGTTATTCAGTGCACTATTTTTTCATGAGAGCAAATAAAAACTAAGTTTACAATTGGAAGATAATGGTAGACAGGTTTGTTAAGCCATTCTATCACTTTTAAGGATTTGTCCGGTACTCAAGTTCAAGTAGGGTAGGATGACCTAGGTTGGACTTTTGGATACATTAAGCTAGTTAAAAAATGGTTCGGTGTTCTGTGAAGGTTAAAAAATGGACCATGGAATGGCTTACTGGCTTAATAGCCAGCTAGATTAGGTTAAAGTACAAGTATCTGGAGGATGCCAATTTTGGTGTGTAGACTCTGCATTTTTGATACATGTCATTAATGAGTTTTTTTTAAAGTTAAATATGTGAACCTTGTCATTTGTTTACTAAGCATATAATTTATCTGGTTGTGCATTTCTATTGGGAGGAGCGATCTATCTTAAGCTGACAATGTTGATTTGATTACATAATAACTTGTATGTTTTGGCTGTATTTGATCAGATAAGTTGAGAATTGTGCTTCTTCCTTTAAAAAAATTGGAACTCCTCTTTAAGTTGACAGCATCTATAGCCTTTTGTTTTCTTTTCTTCCTTTCATGCTGATATCAAAATGGACATGAGGACTACTTTGCACATTTGAAACAATTTACAGAGCATTGCTAGTTTGTTCATCTCAAAATCTCAATTTACAGTTTTTTTTTTTTCCCTGATTGGTAATTCTTCTAGTCTGTAGTTTGTTTATCTCAGGGACAATCTGCTATCATCTGTGGAGGGTATTGAGATTTTGAAGCGCGTGAAGGTATGCTTTCTTGACTAGGTTCTTTACAATCTTTTCTGTTTTATCTTTTAAGTTCAGCTGGTTTTTGCCTTTCTAGCATCTCCAATATTTAGTGGTTCAGAACTTATTGATAGCTTCAGACTGACTGGGTATATTCTTCTATATACCCACCTTGTAGGTTCTCGACCTGAGTTTTAATGATTTTAAGGGGCCTGATTTTGCACCTCTTGGAAATTGCAAAGCCCTGCAGGTTTGCGCACCTCTTATATCTGCATATTGCCTTGAAAAATAAAATATGCTTGACATGAATATAGTTTCCAAAGTTCTCATTTCTGCAAAAAAAATGATATTTCCGTTTTAACTCAGCAACTTTATCTCGCTGGAAATCAAATAACATCACTTGCTACCCTTCCTCAACTTCCTAATCTGGAGGTAACTAGCATCTTTTTCCTAACCTTGACACCATCCATATTTCAATTGCCATGGCATCATTAACTATCTTTTACAAGACTGAAAAAGATTTTTTTTTTTTGCCCCTTCCAGTTTCTCTCTGTTGCTCAAAACAGGTTAAAATCACTTCGTATGGCTAGTCAGCCTCGACTTCAGGTCAGCTAGTCTCAGCTTATTCTCTAAATAGTAATGGCTTCTTTAGACTTTCAATTTTATTTCTTGGGTATTCACCCAGGTATTGGCAGCCAGCAAAAACAAAATTTCAACTCTGAAGAGTTTCCCAGACTTACCGCTACTTGAGGTTAGTTTTTGCTTTTGCCTTAGTTATTAGATTTAACCCTGTTATTTGTTTTCTTGCCTTGTCTGAACTTGTGACAAAAATTTTCTTGCATTTAACCACAAGACTGCTTATATAATATCTGTTGATTGCCATTTGAACAGACTTCAAAAGCTATACACTTTGACCACCTATATTTCACAGGAGTACATGTTCCCAAGATTTAGTTGACTTAAGGTTGTTAAACATTAATAAAAGTTGTTGGATTTTCTCTAATCTCAAAATTGCTTTACAAGAGTTGTGTCTTTTTAATAAATCAAGCATAAAATTAACTGATGGCATGGTACACACATAGAAGAAACCTTTGGAGTAATGACTGTTCAACATAACATGGGCAGAAGTACAAGCGGCAGGCATGTTCAACAAAGTGTTAGATGCATCTGACATGCGGTCCAACAAAATTCCTCCCAAGATCTTTATCACAGGAAATGTTATTATGATCTGTTTCAGATGATGTGCATGAAAGGAATGTGATGTCTGAAAGGTGTTAAACTATGATGCATGTATCCAGATAACACATGTAGCTCTTCCTGTACAAAATCATTCCTTAACTGATGACAACTTACTAAGCGAATAATGATGTCTAATGCAACTTTGCGTATGCTGCTGAATAAATTGAACTTAAAAAGTACTACCATTAAATGTCAACTGTTAATTTTGGTGAAATTAATATTTCATACTAGCAACTCCTGGAGAATAACCTTATATATCTTGCTTTAGAAAGTCCATATTATATCCTTTCATCCTTGTGACAGAGCAGTGCACATTCATGTAATTTAGATTCATGTGTTTAAAGTAATGTTGGTTCTTTTATTGTTCAAACCAATGGAGCTGCAAATTACTGCATGTGCAGCATTTGCGTGTGGAGGAGAATCCTATACTGGAGATGCCTCACTTAGAAGCTGCTTCCGTATTGCTTGTTGGACCTACCCTAAAGAAGTTTAATGACCGAGGTATCTTTTAAGTTCCTAAATCTTTAATTGTTTTGCAGATTTTATTCGATAGAGCTTTGTTTGCATGGAGTTTATTTCATCTATCTTTTAACCATTCATTTATGCATAGAATTACTCTTAATTATCTTTTTAGTGCATGCTGTTTTTGCATTTTATTTGTCCAATATGTGCTTGTCCCATTTGATCTTGCTCCCCAACTCTACGTATTTGTTTTTTTTTTAGTTTGCCAAACTTCATAGGGTTTTTCCATAGAAGTTTTTCGGTACCGTCCTTTGCCATCCGGTACTAGGTGTACTATCAGTTCAATTAGATATCAGTATGGTAAAGGGGCTTGATACATATTACTATACCGACATATGGTATGGTTGCTGTCGCTAGTAGTATATCGGTCCCCACTGACCAGAACCATACTGTACCCCGCCGCCCCAAACCAATACCTCCCCCCCTCCCCCCCCCTCCCCGGTACTGCCCCAAACCAGGGTGCATACCATACAGTGCTGACCCATAGCGCCTCAATTCAGGTGGTATGGTGGCAAAACACACTGACATGAACTAATAAACCTTGCATGAAACCATCTACTTTGCCATGGGGAATGGCAAAGTTTGATATGCTATGATTTCATACTGAGCCATCTCATGACCAGCAAAGTTATGAGGGGTGGTACTTTAATAATCTTGAGTATGTGCATGATTGTTATGAAACATCACTTTGGTTGGATGCTTAGGTAGGCTTGCCTGAAATTGGATACCAAACTATCTTTTATATCCCATCCAGGGTCTATGAAAAGCCTCATTAAGCTCATGGATAGCAATTCTTTGGCTGCTTGATGCATGATCTGTTAAGACATAATTAGCTAAACTAGTGGCTCATTTGATTTGTTTTGATTAGTTGCTGTAAGAAGTGTGTTTATATGTATTACATATATAAATATGCATAACCAAATTTAATCTGATCTGTTTGATTTCTTGTCCAAAATTAATTTTAACAAAATTTGCAGATCTTTCTCCCAATGAGCTTGAAATTGCAAAACTATATCCTGCTCACACGGCTTTGTGTGTTAGGGATGGTTGGGAATTTTGCCATCCGGAACTGGCTGCAGGTATGCCTCTTTTTAGATCCCGGATATGTTTATTTCATTATCTAATATGGTGAAACTTCCTCTATTTCCATGATATATTTAGAACAAACTTTTGTTAATATAGGCAACTTGTCTGGATAATAATTTTAAATTGAGGTATGACTGTTACCACTCACTGGCCAGTATGATACCTGCCCTGGCATGAGTGCAGTACTTCTCATGCCAATGAATAAAAAAAACTTAAAAGTGTATGGAGCAGTACACAGTTTATACATCTTGATATGGTGAGATTTGGGATGGTTTGGCTCAGGTTTAGTAAGATTGGGGCATGATGGTGTCCACCATACTGGTCTTAGCCAGTAGGGCTGGTTTTTCAATCCTTGTGATTATCAACACTTATTCCAGAAACAGTTTTTTGAATCAGCATATTTGCTCTTCTGATTAAATATGCACTGCATCATATGTATATATATATCCATTCTGCGGTTGGCATTTCCTTATCTTGTCGGGATGAACAGCTAATGGTCCAGTGCTTGGACCTGAGAATTTTTTACAATCAAGAAAACCATACTTGTAAAAATAGTCTTTCTGTTTTTTTTTTTTTTTTTTTTTGCGGTCCACTAAACTGTAAGCCTTAAGATTCAGAATGCTGAGGTTGTATCCAGACTAAAAGATCTTTCTCATCAGAAAGATCTAAACTTTAAATAAAATATCAAATGTTCAAATTTCCCTTGATATTTTTATGACAATTAATATAACCATGGCAATTTGTCTTTTCAAAGATTGAACTATCATGCCAAAGCAGTCCATAACAGTAATGGATTGGTACTTGATATGCCCCTTAGTCGTGTACCATATTGACGTATGGTAGTTGGTATTACCTTTGTTGTGTTAGCTCCAGTTGCCATACCATGTGTTGTTCTGGTATGGTCCAAAATGGTACAATTATTGGTACTGGCACTTTGAATCTTGAGGTATCTTTCTTCCTTGTATGTGCTTCATGCTGAACTTGGCATCTCCTTTCTAGATCTGTAAACCCAATAGTACTTTTAGTTTGATAATCTTGGATGGACTAGTTTTGTGTTTAGTGTAGATGCCTCTTAAAGGATATCTGCTTATTTTTAACATTCTCTATTAAAAAAATTGTTAACCACTTATTCTTTTTTTGATCGGACAGACTCAACATTTTCTTTTTTGGTTGAACAATGGAAAGATGACTTACCTCCTGGCTACATGCTTAAAGAAGCCTTCATAGATCAGCCATTTGAAGAGGATGCATGCCACTGCCACTTTAACTTTGTCAACCTAAGCAGTGATTCTGAGTTAGTTCTTAAATATCAATGGTTTATAGGAGAGAGAACCCCGACAAATTTTGTGCCTATTGTTGATGCAGTAGGCGAGGTATGACATATTTGTTTCTATGAGCTTAAAATCATTAATTTCTTCTTGGTGATACAATTTGGTAATCCATTAATTCTTGGTAAATAACAAGGTGTACTGGCCAAAGCACGAGGATATTGATAGACATCTGAAGATTGAGTGCACTCCAATATTGAAAGATATTGAGTACACACCTATTTTTGCTGTATCATCACCTGTTTCCCCAGGTATATCTATCAAATTATGCCTAAATAGTTAAATATATCTAATTCTATGTTCAAAAGTAATAAATAATCACTTTGTAAATTCAAGGCTCTTTTCTTTGCATGATTGTCAACATGTTAAGGATACATGTGACTATAACATGATATGCCTAGCTGGTTAGATAAATCTAATTCTATAAAAAAGGGTGGCCTAGGCCCTGGTGCATGAAGCTCCCACAACTACGGGCATGGGGAGGGTCAAATGCATGCAGCCAGCCTTATCCCCATGTGTGGGGAGCTGTTTTGATGTTTGGAACCTGTGAGACATAGGTCACAATGGAGCAAACATACGGCTGTGCCAAGGCTCAACCTTAGATATATCTAATTCTATGTTCAAAGAAATAAATCATCAGTTTTTGAGTTCAAGGTTTTTTTCTTTTCATGATTCCAACATGTTAAGGATGCATGTGATTATAATTGCTACCTATTCACAAATCCCTGTTCTTATTTCTGATATGAGCTTGCTTGTATAGATAAAGTTTTATAAGTAAAACATACTCTGTATGGTGACTTGGTATAAGTTGTGTATGTATAGTGAAAAACTGCTAGAGCCCATTCCTACCTCTTGTAATTTCTTTGCACTTTTCTTCTTGTAAATTAAATTAGGTAAACCACTTGAGTTATTATTTTAAAACTTCATTGAGACGGTTTGCAAAATGAAGCCATCTACAATGGAACAATTTTCCAAACAAAAAAAATATAGAACTCTTTGTATACATCAAAAAATAGCTAGTTTTGGATAGTTATTGGATATTGCTCTGGGTGTTGTGGTAAACCTGAAGCTTTAAATACATGGAAGCTGGAAGCAAGATAATGGTATATCTTATGTATGTTGCATCAGTGCAAACCATAGGCATCATTTTCTCTATGCAAAGCTCAAGGACATTTTGTAAGCAAAATATATACAACAAGATTGAATTACAATATGTCTGCATGAATATTATTGAATAATTATTATTTAAATAAGATTAAGATTTAAGAATTACCTACTACTCTTGATGTTGTTGAGATCATGTCCACTTCCACTTTGAATGTCAGATATTTTTAGTTGGTAGAATTTGATAATCTCCGGACATGGATTTCTATAACAAAGTGCTTGCCATCAAGGATTATGTGGCTCATCAACATAAGCACAATTTGGATGGACTTAACCACTTTAGTTAGCCACTTAGGCCCTTTGTTTGGGGTTGTTGTTGGCAGTAGAGCTTTTGATAAATAGAGCTCTTGGAAGTAGAGTTTTTTTTTAATAAAAAGCTATTTGCTATTTTATAACTACATTTCTAATATGCTATGGAACTTTAATGTGTTTGGTAATGTATTACAATATTAATGGATTATGATCTAATCCAATAATAGATTATAATAAAATAGATATATTATATTGTCATAATAATATAATATTATGATTGTAATAATATGTTATATTATACTTATAATATAATATAAAAATATATTATGTATTATTACAAAAATATAATATACTATATTATTATAATGTAATAATAGAATATACTATATTTTATTATTCATTTATTATTTATAATATCATATTATATTTATAATATGACAATATTATATGATATAATATAAGATGTAATTATGAGATTTATTGGTGGGCATTTTGGTCACTAAAAAATTTTTACTAAAACCAGAAAAGCTTTCTGATATTAGCGAGAAAGCACTTTTGAGGAGAAGCTCCAAAATGGAGCTTTTCCCAAGTAGACCTTTTTAACTTTCTGACAAAGTCAAAATAACTTTCAAATTTTCTATCAAACACCACGATACGCAGGGCTAAAGAGTGCTTCTTGGCTCTCCAAAAGCTTTCCAAATGGGGCTTTAGTATTGTTAACCAAAAGTTTAAGCTTTTAGGTCCAACTAGTTATTTGACATACTGGTCCATTTTAGTTATTGTCTTGACTTGTTCTTCCCTCCATGTGTGTAATTGCATCCACATGTGATGGTGGATATTGAGCTTGATATACATTGTTGACCCATTCTCTAGTAGCTTTAGCTTTTAGGGTCAAATAACTAGTTAATGAGTACATCTCTCACCAACAAGGCAACATTGAAGACGAGTCCTACCCTCTTGAACATATCCATCCATGGGCCCTTGTAAAGTGTCAAATACAGAATAGAATAACACGAACCTCAAGGCTAATGAGCATTTTGTCTTTTTGAACTCATGCTCAAAATTACAGCTTGATTAGTGGACTTTGTATGGGACAGTCAAATGACACCAACCTAAATTTACTATAGAATAGTGTCACAACCAATGTTTGCCATCTCAGTAGCGGACCCTATACTGATGCTATCCTATTACAGTATTGGTATGCAGTTGGGTACAGTATAAGATAGCGTATTGGTATGGTATGGTATGCCTTGTATCAGCCGATATAGGGTGGTACAGCAAACCATAGTTATAACTAACTATTTTCCTAGCTATGTATCAACATTTAATGTGGCGGATCCTTTATTGGTTAGTAAGCCCATTTTTTACCCACCGGAGAAAGTTAATCTATCCATATGTGAACATTGTCTAGTAGAAAAAACTACCAAAAAATCATTTGGTAAAGAAACTCATGCTGACATACCATTGCAATTAATCTATTCAGACATCTGTGGTCTGATGAATATAAGGGCAAGATATGGGGTAATATATTTCATCACATTCATAGTTGATTACATACGTTTCGATTATGTCTATTTGATATCTCATAGGTCAAAAGTGTTAAATTGCTTGAGACGATATATGAATTTGGTTGAGAATCAATTAGACAAGAACATCAAAACTTTAAGAATAGATCGGGGATGTGAGTATTTGTCTGAACAGTTAAAGGTTCTTTATGATGAAAAAGGAATAGATAGACAACTTACTACTCCAGGAACTTCACAACAAAATGGTGTTGCGGAAAGAAGAAACAAAATGCTGTTAGAAATGGTTAGATCCATGATGGCACATGCTAATTGACCTATCACTTTTTGGGATGATGCCGTATGAACTGCTGTCTATATACTTAATTGAGTGCCCTCCAAGTCAGTTACATTTACACCCTATGAATTATGGATTGGTAAAAAAACTTATCTAAGCAGTTTAAGATTTTGGGGATCAGCTGCATATGTTAATGATAGTTCTCATATGGGAAGCTAGGTCAAAGAGGAAAAAAATATATCTTCATAAGATACTTTGAACACTTAAAAGGGTATGTGTTCATTGGTGAGCAAGTTGATGGTAGTGTACTGAACTTGAACCACGAGATGTGACGTTCGTAGAAAATAATTTTCCTAGAAGGGGTGAGATAAATCAAGATTTATCTCTATATAAAATGGAGGATCTAGATGATCAAAGTATCCAAAACCAAAGAATGCTAGTACTTGAGGAAGAAATTAGATCACTTGATCTAAGTGGGAGCAATAAAAAGGATGATGAATTTGTTTCACTAGATCCTCAATTGAGAAGAATTAGTCACAAAAGCATTCCTCATTGTTGTTCTGACATTGAAGGGGAAGCTTTTATTGTTGCTTCAGAAGAGGAAGATGAGCTAAGATCTGTTCCAGAAGCTCTCTCATGCCCCGCAAAGGATTGATGGGTGAAAGCAATGGAAGAAGAGATGGAGTCAATGAGATCAAACCATGTTTGGGAATTAGTAGATACCCCTTCCGGATGTAACGCTATTGGGAACAAATAGGTTCTCAAAATAAAATGCAAGGCAAATGGATCTATCGAAAGATATAAGGCTCGACTTGTCGTCAAGAGGTATACTCAATAAGAAGGAATCGATTATGAGAAAACTCTCTCTTCTGTAGTGAGATTTATCTATATATGTCTTCTTCTAGCCATAGTGGCAAATTTGAACTTGGAATTGCATTAAATGGATGTTAAAACTGCATTCGTCAATGGAGAATTGGATGAAGAAATCCATATAGAGCAACTTATAGGTTTCATTAAAAAGGGCGAAGAACATAAAGTGTGCAGGCTCTTAAGATCTATTTATGATCTTAAACAATCATCTAGATAGTGGTATTTAAGGTTTCATCAGGCAATAAAATCATATAATTTTACCATGATTGATGAAGACCACTGCGTATATGTTAAATGGTCCAAAGCATAGTTACCAGATTCGCGGTACATTCTGAGTCATGGTATGGGGTACGACACTTAGGAGTTTATAGGGTACGATGGGGGTAGGCTTCTTTGGTATGCTAGTTGGGTTTGCGGTGCGCTATGAAGATGTATTGGGTTCACTTACACAAATATTACATAGAGCAATTATTTTTTCTATTTACTAAAATCAATTTGCTGCAATGTTTAGTCTAAAGACTTTAAACTCTAAAGTCCAAACTCCAAAGTCAAAAGCTAAGATAATTTTCTACTGTTGTATATCAAGAATAAGACATAAAAGCATATTAGAAAATTCTTATATCTTAAAGACTGCATACATCAATAATAGAAACTACAAAAGGAAGAAAAACAAAAATAGTTCTTTAGCTTGCTCTAATAAAAAACTAAAAACAAAACAAAGATCTTAGGTTGCCTTTCCCTTCCCAATTTTTCCTTTTGCACAACATCTGGGTAGCTTAGATGCTTCTTTGCTAGGAACAGCAAGCGAAGCATTAGAAGATGTTTTTTAAACTTCATCCACATGTTGAGTATCCTCATATTCATCTTCCAAACCTCTCCATCTCATATCCTCTAGTCTTATTGCAGAATCCTCCAAGCATGTATTGTCTGGATCAATGTCCCATTTTTTGTAAGGACCATCTTTGTAGCTTTCACAAAAACGTGCTTGAAGGCAGATATTAGAATGAATAAAGAGTAACTTATCAGCTCTTGTGCAATTTAATCTATTTCTTTTGACATTGTGAATATAGGAATAGATGCTCCAATTTCTCTAAGCTAAAGAACTACTAATTGGTTGAGATAGTATCTTTTTTGCTACCTCAGCCAATTCTGGAGTTTTTGAACCGTATGATGACCACCAATCAATGGAATCCATTGTCACCGCATCTGCTTGAGCTGGTAGCGTTGCATACATACCTTTCCTCATATGCAAAATTGCAAATTGCTCTCATAACAACTTTTGCTCTTTTGGACTTTCGCTGATTCTTTCAAAAGCTTCTGTGACACCATAATAATTTCCTTGTCAAGATTTGGAGCTCTTCTAGGAATCCCTCCAGGAGCTAGTGTTTGAAGGTAGAGAGGATCATAAAATTGAGGATTGAGAGCAAAAGCAAGGCAATGCATTGGAATGTTCATCTTTTCCCATCTTGCTAACAGAATTGTTTCCATCTGAGGGTAGGAAGCTGCATATTTATTTTTCATCATTTTATCTTTTATTTCTCCAATCATGTTGTCCATCCTTTCATAAATCTCCCCCATTTTTGGACCTTCACCATCACTAAATTTGATTAGCAAATAGATTGGCTTGGTTATTGCAATTACACTCCCAATATCTTCTCAAAACTCTTTACTGATTATTGTTTCAGCAACTGAAGCTCCCATCTTCCTTGTATTTTCATCTCCATGTTTCACCCATTCTTTCCATGCCTTAAGAATAATGGTGGTTTGTAGAGCCTCTTTGCACTCAAGCAGCTGCTTCAACAAGAGATATAATGTGAAGCAAATCTGGTCTTTGCAACTTTTAGCAATTCTAGCCTCGACTAAGTTTTGAAAATTGCTAAAGCCTGTAAATGATTAATGAAATATTTGACAATGGCTTTTCCCTTTTTATATGTGCTTGATAACCAATCAAATGTACTGGCAAAATCTTTAAAAACTAAATTCAAAGTGTGAACTACACAGGGGGATCAGAAATATGTTTATGTACCTTCTCCATCTCCTTCCCAGCTGCTTTGCAATTTGATGCATTATCAGTCACCACTTGGAGAACATTTGATGGCCCTACTTCTTCAATTGCTTTCAGCAAATACTCTGCTATAACATTATACATGAACATTGCTGCACGACTGTTTGCTGCAATGACATTGATAAGTGGCCGGTGCTTGACATTAGACCATCCATTCGAAATAACAGACACCCCTTGAGAGTACCAAGTATCTTTTATTGGAGTCAGGTCTTTTTCTACACTTCTTTTGCACTCATCTAGTAGTGTTGTCCTTGATTTTTCAAATGAGGGAGCTTTATAACCTTTAGGGGCTTTGTTAATTGCTGAAACCATCTCATTGAACTGAGGATTACACAGCACATTGAAGGGAATGCCGTTACCACACAACCCTCTCATTACCTTCATATCAACTGCATTCCACTCCATTATTCCAGGGGAATCTTCAATACCTTTAGCAGGAAGTTCTTTACTTCTTTTGCTGATTGTAAATCTTTTTAGAGATGATGACAGACCTGCCTTCTCTGTTTCTTCAACCTTCCTTCTTACTGTTTTATATTCAGCCCAGTTGCTAAGAAGTGCTGGGCAATGTTGAATTTGTGCCTTCGTCCCAGGTGGAGGACCAAAAAAGTGATAATGTATTCTAGTATAGGAACTTATGAATCTCTTTTTGCAATGTTTACATGACCATTGTTTTAATCCCCCAGAATTTTTTCCTGGCACTACATCGTGCATAACAACTTCATCTAGCAACGGCTTTAATTTTAAATCTGTTGCTTTTGTGGGTACAGATAATGGTATTGATTTTTGAGTTGGCTGATTTTGATCAATTTCTTGACAATCATCACTTGAATCTTCTTGCACTCCATCTGTTTCTTCTTTAGATAAATGCTCATCTAATTTTCTTTTTGTGTACACCATTTTCAACAAGAGAAGGATGATAGATTTTTTTAGTTTGATGGAAAGGACAAAGGAGTTTTGGTTGGGCGTAATTTGGATTACTTGGAGAAGAGGGAGATAGGCTTATGGAGGGGTGGCTGGAAGAATATATATGACTCTCCTTTCTATTCCACTAATATTGATCAACATGAATCCTTTACTATAAGTTATTCTAACTAATACCAACCACACAAAGTCTTTCAATTCCAATGACTTTTAAATGCTTTATTTGCTTTGCTGTGATCCCCTATCTTATTAGATTTTTTTTTCCTATTTTTTTCTTAAATTAATATCCCAAAATTTGTGATTTTGCTGCTGTTGACATCATGATATATTTTAGGAGATTGGAATTTAAAATGAAAAAAATGATCTAGTTGTCTTAATTTATTTTGAATTAGTTGCTTTATTGAAAAGCAATAATAATTAAGACAAATATAACAAAACTCTCTAGTTCCTAACAATGTTTCAAGAAAAAAGTAAATCCATTTTTATTCTTTTAATCATGGACATCAAATTTGGGTTAAATGACTGTGATATATGATATAATCCTTACATCAAATATATTAGTATAGCTTAACTATGTTGAGTTATCATGTTAATCTCTTGGAGAACAAAGGTACAATATTATTTGGTCCCTAATTAAATAACCAATGTAATTCATATGCTATAAGCTCATATAGACATATGCTATATATGAATACTTATATCAAATATCCTAGTATATAGCTTAACAATTGAAGGACCACATATGATATGAGTATCTTAGTAATAGCTTAACCATGTTAATTAATCTTATTAAGTATAACATTCCACTTCCTAATTAAATATACCTCAAATTCATATGGTATGAGCTTATATCTATATTCCATATGATTCTTTATATTAGTTAGCAATAGCCTAAACCATGGAATACTGTACCACCCCATATCGTTCGTATCATATCGTATCCATCTTGTACCGATACGCCGAATTGAAGCATACCAATATTACTGTATCGTACCGAACCGTGCAATGACATTAAGCAGAATTTTATCAGTACGGGGTCCGGTACTGAGACAGCAAACCTTGACCTAAACATTTTAAGGAATCTTATAAGGTACAACATTATCCGATTCCAAATTACATATACCTCAAATTCATACAGTTTGAGCTTATATCTATATATGATATGATTTTTTATATCACTTAGCAATAACCTAACTATATTGAGTAATCTTTCCTCTCAAAGGTACAATATTATTCATATTAGCCTTTGTTCTCAAAGGTACAATATTATTCATATTGATCTGTGTTCTTAAAGGCACAATATTATGGCTATTACTCTTTGTTCTCAAGGGTATAGTATTATTTGTATTAATCTTTGTTAGAAAAGGTCCAATGTTATTCATATTAATCTTTGTTTTCAAAGGTACAATATTATTCATATTAATCTTGTTCTCAAAGGTACAATAATTTTTGATTCCTAACTAAATATGCCAACCGAATTCATATGGCATGACTTTATATCTATTTGTGTTAGAAGGTCATATATGAAGAGATGTCAATTGATTCAATTGTGGGATCATATATGATATGATTATTATATCAAATATCTTGGTAATAACCTAACCATGTTGATTAACTTTAAGATAAACATATTAATCTTTGTTCTGATCAAAGGTACAATTTCATTTGATTCCTAATTAAATATATCAATTGAATTCATATGGCATGAGCTTAGATTTATTTATTTGTGTTGAAGGGTTTATATGCTGCGATGTCGATTGATTCTAACTTTCAATTGTGGGATATGATTGTTATATTAGTTATATATCTTAGTAATAGGACTAGCTTAACCATATTCAATAAAGAGCTTATATCACTTGTATCTTTTTCCTAGTATGGGTATTTGGAGCTTCCTACTGACTAGTTTGCACCTAGCTATTTACTGACTAACCACTAAGTTTTTGTGACATTAATTCAATCTTTATTAAATTTGTTTACTTATCCAATTATCGAATAATTTTCTTGGGTGTATGTTTTTCTAAATAATTTAAGGAAACAACTTATTTATTTTAACATGCCTATTAAGTCCTGGCAATTTTATTTACATTTTTATAGTTATAGTTATTTCTATTAATATTGGTTATTTACAATAAAAGTTGGTAAATCTAATAACAAAAATTTATATTACTATTTACAAAATTTTATTTTTTTATTTCCTTAAATTCGTTACTTTTATGTAACTAATATTCCCTCTAGAAGAAAAATTCATGAGGCCTCAAGATTTAGTGTGTGCAGGAAGATTTATTAAATTATTTTTTATTTAATCCAAAAAATTTATTTAACATTTTATGATTTTAAAGAACTGTCATTATTTTATTTAATTTTAACAGTTTTTTTCCATATTTGATTTTAACAGTTGGAGAATCAATAAGTAGTCAAACTTCGTGAAACAAATCATAATTAAGAGTCTTTTTTATTGAAAAACTAAGATCTAAGAGTATTTTGGAACTAAACTATACGCACCTTTTCCTAGATAATTTTAAACTTTGAACTAATACACTTTACATGGTCCAGCACAAAGTCCCAACTCTTAATTCCCAAGACGACCATTTCTATTCTCACATTTTGCCTCTCCAAATTCGATCTACATTTTCGATTAAGATGAAGAGGAAATCAGTCTATCTTCTTTTAGTCTTCTTCTTCTTCTTCGATTCTTCCTATTTCTTTAGCAGTCCACTTTCTACTTCATCTTTTCTCTCGTCTCCATGTCCAGCAGTTCACTTTCTACTTCATCTTTCCTCTCGTCTCCATGTCAGGTACTAGGACCCAAGCTTTCTGGGCAATATGGGAACATGGTTCAAAGATAAAATAGAGGCTTATATGAATTTTACAGAGAAAGGTTTTAGCAAAATTGATATACAGAGAGAATCGATGCAATTTAGTCTTCATCTCTAGTATATGCCCAGAAAATCAGTCTATGCATATTGGGATTCATCTCTGGTATATGCCCAGAGAAATCAGTCTATAGAGAGTGAAGCCTTCATCTTCGGTAATCCAAACCTCTCTATGCATATCAACTTTGTATAAAATTTTCTATTTATTTCATCCAAATCTAGTAGGAATTTAGGTTCTCTCCTCTCTTTGGTTATTTTTTTGGTAAAAATCTGTCTACTGTTTAGGTCGCCAACTTCAGCGAATTGGGACGCATATCGCAGCGTTCTGGTGTGTAAACATCCCGTGAATTGGGACGCGCGATTTGGGATGCGATTCGGAGGGAGGAATCTAGTAAGTATGGTCCAAAGACAGTTGTAATCCTATCATTATATGTTGATGATATACTATTGGCTGGGAATACAAAGAACTTATTGTGGATGTAAAAGATTGGTTGTCCTTTAATTTCAAAATGAAATTTATGGATGAAGCTGCATATGTTTTGAGAGTTAAAATTCATAAAGATTATTCAAAAGGATTATTAGCTTTTTCATAAGAATCTTATATTAAGAAAATCCTGGAACGATTCCATATGCAGAATTGTAAATCAATCGATACTCCAATAGCGAAAGGAGAAAATTTAAGCCTAAAAATGTCTGAAAACTCTAGAGGAGATAAGACAGATGCAAAGAGTTCTTTATTCTAATGCCATAAGGAGCTTGATGTATGCCATGATATGCATAACACCAGATATCTACTTTGTTGTTTGAATGGTGAGTAGATATCAATCAAATCCAGGTCCGCCACATTGGAAGGCAGTTAAAAGAATCTTGAGGTATTTAAAAGGCACTATGAATTATTCATTGTGTTATCAAGAAAATGATCTGCAACTTGTTGGCTATACTGACGCTGATTGGGGAGGAGATTTGGAAGAGAGAAAATCAACCTCTGGGTATGTCTTCTTACTAAATAATGGTATTATTTTGTGGAGTAGTAAGAAGCAAATATGTATTGCTTTGTCTACTATGGAGCTGAATTTGTGGCATCTTTAGTGGCAGTGCAAGAAGTTGTGTGGCTTATGAGATTTTTGGATCATTTGGAGAATATGAAAAATGCTACTAATCCAGTACTGATAAATTGTGATAGTCAAGTAGCAATTGCTTTTATCAAAGACCCCAAATATCATTGCAAGACTAAGCACATGGATACCAAGTACAATTATATAAGAGACATAGTGGCATGAAAGGAAGTAAACATATAGTATATATTTATGCATAAGATGGTTGCAGGTCCCTTTACCAAATCCATATCTAGAGATGTATTTGTAGGACATGTGAGATCTCTTGGATTGAGTAGACCATGATGTGATTTTTTCAATATATGCTTTAATGTAATATATTTCTCTGCTTGATGTTCATCAAAGAATGATATTTGTTCTTCATTTAATTAATGTCTAGAGATACTTGAGATAGTATTATGTTGTCTTTTCTTATTACACGCATGTGGATACTGAATATATTTAATACAAAAGTATGTCAGATAGACATAGATTGGCCTTTTCTTTTCACACGGGTAATCGCCTTTGTCATTATGTTCTGCATAAAGATGAGACAATTTTTAAGCCAATACACTATTGATATTAGAGAGCTCAGGCTTAAAACATGTCATCTTGATAATAAATCAAGATGAGGTCATTGTAATAATAACTGATCTTGTGACCGAGGTGGATAGCCCCACAATCCACCTAGTCCGTCTAAATGTCAGATGTGAGTTCCTGGTTGGAAGAAGAGAAATTAAATAAATAATGCAAGAACTCAAGTTAGGCATTATGGTGTGTCTGAACTATCATGTGTATGATATTCATTTATGAAGATAAGACATACGCTCCATGGGGAAAGGAGAAAAATACCATAGCACGTGATTCATACCATGTGTGCAAAACTCGACCAATAGGATAATGAGAGAATGGATCCCTGCTTTCTCATTGTGTGAAACCCTTGAGGCAAAAATGACCTCAAATATAAGTACGCTCAATGACTTTTAGCTATTTTCTAAAGTTTCAATTTAATGACTGCTATCTTAGTATGTAACCAATAATCATGAACGATTCGATTTAATGGGACATATCTAGAAAAGCGGTTAAATTGGAGCCAAAACACTCTAGTGAGAAAGGAAGACTATTTTATTTACATCTTTACTTGTATTCACCGGTAGATCAATCATGTTGCCTATGAGCAATGGTACATAATTGTGAATACAAGATGATAAGGGATTAAGTATGCTCTATATATGTAATTAATTCATTGAGGGATCAGAGATACTTAGATGGATGTAACAAAAAATGAGTCTGAGGTATAAGCATACATTCTTTTCTTAATAAGTTGAGCCACTATATACTCCTAACAGATATATAGCAATGAGCTTTCAAATAACATATGTTGGTCGCACGGGCTATTTGCTAAGTATGAATGTACAGAGAAAAGCGATTGGTTTGCATGGGGATAATATTGAGCCCAGCATGTGTGAGTGGGAGATGATAGACAATGGATTTGGGTTGGGCACCCATGATGGGCCAACATGGCCTAGCCCATTTCTAATAAAACTATCAAGAGGCAGTTATATTTTGTAGCTTCCCACTCCTACGTCGGTTTTTTTAAAAAAAGGCAGCAACTACTTGAAAAACTCTCCCGTGGAAACTCTTTGAGGTATCCTCCGGAGAAAGAACTTCTCTTGGAATAAAATTCTCTGTGTAGAAGCATCTAGCCGGTGGAAAAGGTTGTTTTCAGTTCGTGATTACAACTGGGACTAGCCAGTGGAACAATCTGACTGGGGACTATAAGTATAAATCTTATTTTAATTCCTACAAATCTAGTGCCACATCAAATGAGAAATGTATATACTTATCCTTTATAGCAATTAACTTAATATTATCCTTGTTTATTTTAATTCTTAACCTTAGAAAATCCTTACCTATGATGATTTTGAAGTATTTTTATTTGGAAAGCAGGAATTGTAAGGATTCTAGTACTTCAAGGGCTCCTGCCTTTAGCGTTTTAGCATGTCAGTACTTGTAGCATATTATGAGTTGTAGCATCCATTGGTACCTCTCATCTAATTGCTGACTCAGTCCAGACACATGGTAATAGATGTTTTGCTATGTTATACCCTGAAATTTCTACTTATTGTTTGGCATTAAATGGATTGCTTTTTTTTTTTTTTTTTGTTTAAAAGTCGAAGTTCAATCATGTGGTCCTTTTTTATGTAATCTGTCAATGTTGGACTTCCCCTCATGAGTCCATCTTACATATTTTCTATGTTAGTATGAGGAGAATTACTACCAGAGACAATGCACTTCATAAGCTAAATGATTTCTTTAAAATAGTCTGACCTTTCAAAACATGAAATTTGAAGAAATCACTATAGTGAAATTTATGCTGATGGTGTCATAGCTGCGACTTAAGTACTGGCATATACCAGTCTGTGTCAGCCATACGGTAAGGTACTATTATGCCCCTTATATCATACCCTACTGGTACATGCAGGTCCCTAGTTTTGGCCGTGCTGACACTTGGAGATGTCTCGTGTGTCAGTGCAGTATGGTATGGTACTGGTTCCTATCTTATCGAGAAGGTACCAGTATTGGTTTGCAATACAAGCTAAGAGATTATTAAATCCTGCAAAACCATGAAACTGAATAGATAAGAGATAGTCTACTTAAATTCAGATATGAGCATTGTCTGTTTGCAACGATAGAACATTTGTGATTGATCTACTTTCTCTTGCCTATTGGCTATGACTCTTGATGCTTTTAAAATCTCAATATGTCATGGTACATTCCTATCTTTGATAAAACGAACAGAATCCTTCTGAGGTCATACACAAGAAGTTAAAACCAGCAATTATCCAAAGGTTTTGTGGTTTAAAGAATGGTCTTACTGAGTAGTGATGTCAAGGCTTAGATATGGAAGATAGATCTGAAGCACGTTAATTAGAAGAGTTCATTTTATGAGTCCAACTTCCTAAAAGACAAAAAAAAAATTTATGAAGTGGGCCATGAACTCATCTTCTAAATAAAGCTGTAAGTATTTTTCGGAGGGGAAAAAGGATAACATGGAGAATGAATCATTATGAGCAGCTTATAAGAAATTGCTTGCAATTTATCACCTTTCAGATGAAGCATACAAATGAAGGCTTATCATTGAATTTGATAGGAGGGATCGGTTTAAAGATACCAAGTCTGCAGCTGAAAGTGTTAAAATTCACCAAAAAGTAATTAATTTGAAAATTGGTGAAAGAGTTGAATGAGACTAGATAGAAATGTTTCCAAATTGACAATTTGTATCTGAAACATAAGAAGCCTGAAATTTGTCAAACCGAACCAAACTGGATTATTTGGAGAAGCACATTACAAATTTTAAGGACCCTTGTAGACATACAAGGGGAGGTGATGTCAAATTCTTTTATGTACTTGTTACAGAACGGCTTAAAAAATTTCCTATATAAGCAACATAAATAGCATATTAGGAATTCTCAGGGTGAGGAACATAATCTTATGGTCCTATTTATTTGTGGTGAATAATGGGTTATGTTTTGAAGGAACTAACATGGAGACATGGCCTAAAACAGGAATTGCTGGTCAAGTGATATCCATATAGCTGACCTCTTAATGCATGTTTCCAACTTTCTTTCCTCTGAATCAATAAGTGCTTCTTGGTTCGTTGACAAGGCATTGGGACAAAAACTAGTTAGGATATAATTACTGAACTAGCCGATCCCAAATAGTTGGGAAAAGGTGGATGTTGATGGTATATAATTTAATGAACTCTATGCTGGTTTTTCTGTTGTTGGTAAAATGTTGTTGAACATTTTTGATCCTATGTCTATGAGTAAAGGAATCATCAGTTGATGCTGTTTAAGAAATTCTACATCGGTTCTATTAAAGCTTCTTAACATTTGTTTTTCACATGACATATATATTGGGTTCCTCAAAAGTGACACCATAATGTTCGATTTGTCTATGATTTATCTTGCTTTCTTTTGCTGTTATTTGCACTCAATACAGTTTCATGATCAGGAACTGGATATCCAAAAGTTCTAAACTTGAAGGTGCTTGGTGAACTTGTGGAGGGAAATTTGATCAAGGGTTCTGTAGAGGTCGCATGGTGTGGTGGGACGCCAGGGAAAGGTGTAGCAAGGTAAGTAATATATAAAGTTTATTTAGATATGTTTTAGTATTTTGCACATTCAAAACTGTACCGTCATCACCTTTTCATAAATTTAATGTTTGTTCTTATAAAGTTTGTAAGTTCTTTTAACCTTTGTCCAGTTGGTTGAGGCGAAGATGGAATAGTAGTCCTGTGGTAATAGTTGGAGCTGAAGATGAGGAATATCAGTTGACTGTAGATGACATTGATTCAAGTTTGGTTTACATGTATACTCCAGTAACAGAAGAAGGTGTTAAGGGAGAACCGCAGTATGCGATGACTGAATTTATAAAAGCAGGTGGCTGGATATCATTTACTTTCATATTGCTATACTAGCTTTGTCTTTTTAAGATATTTATAGTTTATTCTAGAATGTGTGCATACACTGCATTTTTTTTTCTATGATTTGCACTCAAAGCAATGTTCTATTAGTTTGATGGTGACCATGCTATGGATCAGCGATTGTTGTTATTGTAGTGGAATAACTTTGTTCCGTTTACCAAGAAATGTGGTTCTGCTTGGGACTACTCCTGATTGCGAGTCTTTTCTCTTAAGATGCAAAGATTTGAAGTTCGTATATAGCTGTACGTCTTTGATATTTGCATTCTTGCAGATTTAGTAGTTGTCTGATGCTTTTATGCTTCCCTAAGTTATCATGACCAAGGAAGCCAAGTGCAGCTACAACAAATCATGGTGTAATGATGCATTTCTCACTGTTAGCATGAAAACTAGTAGAATATCACACTTTATCTATGGCTTCCTATATCACTTTTTTTTTTTTTTTTTTGCCAACCAATTAAAGTGTCATCTCTTCTACATTGTTTTAAACTGCTTCAAATGCTTACAATTCTATGCCCTATGAAACTTTGTTTTCAGCTGCACCATCAGTTAATAATGTGTGGATCATCGGGGATGCTGTTGAAGGAAATAAAATAAAAGGGGTTGGAAAATACTTTGGAGGGAGGGAGGGCCCAAGCAAGTTTGAGTGGTTGAGAGAGAGCAAGGAAACCAGGTATGTCACGTAGGTACTTACTGATCTCTATTGTGAGAATGTGGTAGTTTTTTTTTTTTTCTAAATCGTATTTGATATGCGCACTGTCCTATGCAAACAGTGTTTTAGGTCTCATGATGTGACCATAGTTCATGTTTTCAAGTGCATTTTTTGGTGTTACTTAATTATGCATTTCAGTTTATTATATTGTTTGGCCCATTATAACTATTTTTCTACCACTTGTTAAATATCGCATAGTTGTGTTATTTCTTTATATCAGTTGCTGTGACTAAGAAATTTGATATGTATTATTTAAACATCTTCTGCTTCTTAGTGTCATCCTTGTCCAATATCTTCTTTCCTTATGCAGTAAATTTATATTATTATCATCTGGTACCACTGAGTATACCCTGACAAAGGAGGATGTCGGGAGACGTATAACATTTCTTTATATTCCAGTTAATTTGGAAGGTACTCAAATGTCCTGCATATTCTAGTTTATTCAAATCTTGTAGTTATGTTAGTGTTCAGTTACGAAATTATTATACTTTTCCAGGCCAGGAGGGGGCATCAGCATCGGCCATGACAGAGATTGTAAAGCAAGGTAGAAATAAATGGTACATCAGTTTAATTTTTCTATGAGGCTGTAACTTTTCTCTCTTTTCTATATTTATTCTCTGTTTCATTTTCAGCTCCCCCAAAGGTAACCAATTTGAAAATAATTGGAGATATGAGAGAAGGTAATAAGCTGACTGTCACTGCTACTGTCACTGGGGGAACTGAGGGTTCCAGTAGGGTCCAATGGTTTAAAACAGCTTCCTCAAAAGTAGAGGGTGAAAATGGTCTTGAAGCAGTTAGTACCTCCAAAATTGCAAAGGTTGGAAATCTTAAGCTTCCTGTAACTTTACAAAAATCTTTATGTTTGCTGTACTTCACTAAGGATTATTTCTTAATTGTTAATGCAGGTTGTCTTGGTGATTTATTTTCTTGCTCAGTATGTTTATTTATATTAAGACTTGCTGCCTTACCCAAAATGAAAACAATGATAGAGCATCATTACTGGTTTTTGACCTTTCTGTAGGCATTTCGTATCCCCCTTGGTGCTGTTGGTTGCTATATTGTTGCAAAATTTACTCCTATGGCCCCTGATGGTGAAACTGGTGAACCAGCATATGTCATATCAGAAAAAGTTGTTGAAAGTAAGTTGGTAGTATGTTTCTTCGTTATCATGTATAATGGAATTTGCTTGATTTCTGAAATGAAAACTGAAACTTTACACATGAATGCCATGATGTTCAGAAACATGTACCGATAAGATCAGATTTTTACATTTGAATCATGATGAACTTTTTTTCGTTTTTACTTTTTCACAATATATGACATGCAATCCTATCTCCCTCCCCCCCAAGTCATTCATACCAGGTACCAATGCTAGATTGTAGGATATATTTAAATACCAAGGTGGCACATGGAATAATTTTTACATTGAATTGGAATAATCCTATTCTTAGGGGGAATTATAGAAAAGACTTAGCAAATCCACAACATGGATCATTCTTCACCTATTAATCACTAGTTCTAGCACATCCAATGCACATGCAAGGAAACCCTCTAGGAAGATGTCTGGCCACGCATAGAAAGAGAAACATGTATTTCTCCTAAATTTTTTGGGCAAAGTAATTATGGAAAATACCGAGCCGGTGAATGTTTTTCATGGAAGGCCTCAGAGTCCAGCAAACGTGCTTTCCTATTATATATGGTGGAGAAATTTGAGTTAGAAATGTTTGAAATATTCCTTTTTGAAGATTTGTGATTTTAATAATCTCATCCTTTCTTTCTATTACACCTACATACACTAAGAAATGCTTTACTAGAGCTAAGTATAGTTCCTTCAAATTTGTATCATGGGCAATGTTTCTTGATATTTACTAACGGAACAATTTACTGGAAGTATTGAAAGGGCAGGAATTTATCTATTATGATGTTTCAGCACATGGTTATGATTTTAGTTTATATGTATGTTCTGCTTAATTTAATGGACTATTGTTGTATGTGTCATGCCCCAACCCATCACTTGGTTCGACCCATGTGACATGGCTGCATGACCCCTAGAATAGTATCATAGGGGTCATGAAAGGCCTATAAGATGAACAATATTCCAATAATACCAGAAAAATTAAATTAACGATAAAAATTTTTGCCATAATAATCTAACTAAATAACTCCATCATCATCAAATAGTAAAACTTATTCAATTACAAAATTTCCAAAATATTCATTGTGATCAGAAAATGATGTAGCTAACTAATGACTCCATCGCCCGAACTCCAGGCCCAACTTCGAGACCATGCATCTTGCAACTCTGAAAGGGAAGTGAAGAGGTGGTGTAAACTTTATATCCCAGTAAGAATCCTGACATCCAAACTGGCATATAATAATATAATTTGAAAATAGTGAATAAACAATACTGAAGGGAAGACATAAATCATGAAATCCATAATAGCTCAAATAAAGTGATGCATATCCAACTTAATATACATCATTTGTCAACAATTTTCATCTTATTCAAAAGATTCAATAGTGGTTTCATATGTTTCATTCATTTCTCATTAACTTGATTCGGATCAACCATTGGTTATCTTTAGGTTTTGGGCTAACTACAGCCCTGCTCCAGCCTATGATCGTCAAGCTCAAGTACCATGTTGCTGACCATGGCTGGGCTATCTATAATGCCATGTTCCTATCCATGTCGGGCTATCCACAATGCCACATTCCTGCCATGATGAAGCTATCCACAATTTAACATGGCTAATCCAAACACCTTTTTTCTGAATCAATGAATTTATTTACTCTTAATTATGCCAAGTAAATATAATATAACATTGTGTTTCTTTTAAAATTTTGAATGATCGATACCATATTCCAAACATCTGAAAAGCCCTTAGTATTTGATATGTGCATATAATATAGTAAACACAAACAATTGTCACATATCAACAATAATCAACCAAGTGAAACCAAAACCATTGAATGCATAAAGAAACATATATACAAGTGATTGTGTCCAGGGATATTTACCGGCATCAGGCTCAAATATAACAAATACTAACCCACTTGATCTATGAACTCAGGGGCAAAATGTCTTGCTCACCTACAAAACTATGTCTCATCATTAGAATAATCGTAAATGACCATGGCTAAGAGAGGAAAAATTACAAAAATACATGCTAGATGACCATAACAATGCTGGTATTAGACCCTTCCTAGGGTTGTCTTGATTTGCCTGGATGACCCTCCACTGGTCCATAAGATATCTAGAGAGAGAAAGAAGAGAGAGTGAAGAGGAGAGAGAAAAGAAAGCAAATAACAAGGGAGGACAACCTTGCTTTTGATTTGGATGAACAAACCTCAGGATGGTCGGTGGCGGTGGTATATGTTTGCCTAGGCCTGGCCTTCGACGAAAATCAGGTCAAGTGGGGGAAACTCAAGTGTTCCAGCTCATTGGCCAATGGTTGAAGCTTAGCTATGGTAACATGGCTTCCTAGGAGCTTGACCGGATCTTTGGCAAGAGCCTCGACCCCAAATAATGGCGGGGATCAAGTGGAGAAAAACCAAAACACGAGAGAGGAAACACAACACTAGGCATTCGATTTCAATCGAAATCCGATGATTCTTCGGTGGCAATTTGGCTGATGATGGTGGCTGAAGGATTGGAAGAGGATGGAAAGAGGAGTTAGGGTCCCTTAGCTAGACTCTGGCGAGAAATCAAGGCCAGATTAATGGAAAACCTAAAGGACCTTCAATGGAAATCAAGCTTGAAATCATAGCTCTAATCAAGGTACTCAAAGGTGGGATGCTAGAGAGGAAGTGTGGGGCTCATTTTATAACCCTAGACTCCCTTTGCTTGATGGAGTCGGGAGAGGAGACGAACTCCTACAAGGAGTCCTCTCCCCTCACATGCCAGTTACAAGTCAAATCCAGGCCACTTTGGGCTGACCCAAACCAAGATGGTCTGATCTAATGGATCAAGCCCTTATAGTCTAAGTTACTTATATTTGATCAGAAAAGAAGTGAATTGAGGATGCTTAATATTTTTGGTGATGTTTGATTATGGATGCTTTTTTATGAGATACTTTAGCCAGATAGAATGATTCACCGAATTATTTGAACTTATACTCTCATATATCGAAGATGACCCAATCTGATCACTTCTGTCATTTTGTATAGTTGAATATTCTTCAGTTAAAGTTTCAGAGCATTTGGTTTTTTCATGGAAGCATTTAACGAAACTGGCATCGTGCTATTTAACCTTAAGTTCTTATCATTTTTTGCTAAACTGTATTTCATGTCCTGTCCTTGACTCTTTGGGCTTCATAAACTTCTAGCACATTAACTGGTTGACTACATCTTATGCAGCACTTCCACCAAGCCTAAATTTTCTGTCTGTCACTGGTGATTTTTCTGAGGGTGAAATGTTGACAGCATCATATGGCTATATTGGGGGCCATGAGGGCAAAAGCCTATACAATTGGTATTTCCATGAAGTATGTCTTTTTGTTCTTTTTCTTATCAATCTGGCATGGTTTAAGGGTTTAAGAATTATATTCTGTGATGAATTCTGATGATCGCAGTTTAGATCTTCCTGTATGTTGTCAGTTGTCAGCATCTTACTTTTTCTGGGAGCAAGGAGTTGTTGCTCTCTTGCTTCCTGTTCCTTGCTTATTGATTTAGTTCTTTGCAGACTGAAGCTGACATTGGCACGTTAATACCAGAAGCATCAGGACTTCTTCAATATCGCATAACAAAGGATGCTATTGGCAAGTTTATTTCTTTTAAATGCACTCCGGTGAGGGATGATGGTACTGTTGGTGAGCCAAGAACTTTTCTAGGACAGGAGCGAGTTCGCCCAGGTGCTTACATGTCCCTTAATAGTGCAAAATATTAAATACCAACTTCTAATACTATAATGAACCTATTTATTTTAAAAAACATGAGGCTCATAATTGTTTTGCAGACTTGTGAAGTTTGAAGTTCTAGAAGCATATAACTAAGTAAGCTTATGTATACCACAGAATAAGTAGTTACTGACTGTACTAGTAAGCCTAAGCAAAAATAGACATGATTTTTGTTCAAAAATGAGGAGAAAAGAGGGTTAAAAAAAGATTTAATAATTTTATATCAGCCTTGTCTTTCATTGGATTACTTAGGAATTTGCATATCTCCTGCCTAAATGTGATGATTGCTTCTTTTACTGCTTGACTCAAGAAGTAATCATTTCTATATTGTTGTTCAATCGATAGGAAGCCCAAGATTGCTTTCACTCCAGGTAACGGGTAAGGCTGTCGAAGGAATGACATTGGTTGCCAACAAGAAATATTGGGGAGGACAAGAAGGTGATTCAGTTTTCCGCTGGTTCTTGGTAAGTGGAAGCTGGTCAGCTATGTCATCTTGCCACCAACTTCAATAACACTGACTCGAATGTGTTTCCCTTGGTTGTACAATGTTTTAATAGTTCTTCTACCACTAGAATATAATTAGATTTTCTTCTTATTCTGTGTAAGTGATCACCAATCTGCTTCAATTTTCATCATGCTAAGCAGCTAGTTATTTATAGGCCTTCCCTATTTAATAAGATTCATTATGCATTTGCAGACTAGTTCTGATGGTGCACAGAAGGAAATCAAAGGTGCTAGAACTGCATCCTACACCTTAACTTGTGATGATATTGGCTTCTTTGTCTCTGTTTCTTGTGAACCTGTTAGAAATGACTGGGCTCGTGGCCCTATAGTTGTTTCTGAATATATTGGTCCCATTCTACCCGGTATGTCTACACTTGCAAAAAGTAGATATTTGAACTTGGTTCGTGTTGTATATTTGTGTACCGTGTTCCTTAATTTCACTGTCAGATTACTTCTGTTATCTCTTCCCATTAAATGGTTTCCTTGGACAGCGGTCAATCAACCTAGCTGAAAATTATCTGAAGTTTAATAGGGCTATACATGTTCTATTGAGAAATTCAACCAAGCACTTAGACTAATACATTTTTTCTGCAGGACCACCAACTTGTCAATCACTCAAAGTTCTAGGATCAATGGTTGAAGGAGGCCGCCTCAGCTTTATTGCTGAATACACTGGAGGGTGAGATCCTCTTTACATACTTCCTACCCTGTTTGGCTAATTCTAATATTGTATTGTACAGCTGAAAACTATTTGCTTGTCCCATCTTAGTGAACGAGGAAATTGTACCCACGAATGGTTTAGGGTGAAGAGTAATGGTATAAAGGACAAGCTAACTGGTCAGGGTGAGTCCTTTTAATTCCCACAACAACTTTCATCACTTAAAATGCCATAACCCTTCTCAGGCTGGAGAACTAAACATGCTACTAACTTTGCAGAATATCTTGATTTGACTCTTGATGATGTTGGTAAATGCATTGAGCTCATTTACACACCTATAAGGATGGATGGCTCAAGAGGATCACCAAAGAGCATTATCTCAGAAGTGATTGTTCCTGGTGGGTGTTTCTCCAGACACAAATTCCACTAATGTTGGCTATAAGCATTGCATTTGCCATGAAGACTATATTATTTGTCACTAGATAAATATCTAGATTGTCATGTGGTATGGGGAACTTGTAAAGATAAGCTGGATTCATACATGTTAATATGGGTGTTTGGACACATGCTTTAGAATATCCTGTAAATACATATGTAGCACCATGCATATGCAAGTTTATCAACTCATTTAAATGGAAATGAGTTCTTGATACTGTCATTTTGATGTGAAATCTAGTGACAGGTGATAGATACATTGCAGGTCTTGAAGGAAGGAAGAACAAGCATAACAATGACAGATATATTCTTTACCTCTGTTATAGAACCAAGTGATTGTGGGTATTACATTTATGATGAAATTCGATGAAATTTGAAATTTTCATCTTGAATGAATTTGAGAAGCTTAGGTTTCTTTGTTGAAACCGTGAAAAATAATGATGCTTACTGAGGTCAAGCTAAGTGTGTATTTAATGCGTAGGTTTATATGATGATACAAATATTTTGCAGAAACCAGAAGAAAATTCCAAGTTATTCTTGCTATGATGCAAATTACTACGACTTTGAAAAAACAAGAAATTAATATTAAAAATCTTTCTAATCTGAAATTTAGGGTGGCTAGGAGATACGATTCTGAGTATTGTGTGACCTGAGCCTACTTATGATACTGCTAACTAAAGTTTCCAGACATTATTAAGGTAGAAAAAATGTATCTACAAGGATGTTAGGAAGATATGATGAGGTGAGATGGCTGGAGTGAATATTTTGGCAAAACTATGGAGGATAGACTTAGATATGAGTACAATGGAGAAGACTTATGGCCCAATAAAATGATGAACTGTTTAGGGTGCTGTGATCTATGTGCAACTAAAAGCGGTGCACACCTGGGTGGAGGATTGGCTCTGATCTTTGTGATAGGGGTGAAACATGCGCCTTAATCTTTATGGAAAGCTTGCTCTTATTTTTTATGCACTTTTGATGAGCACAAACATTTTTGCAAATAAATCACATATTTCTAGTAATAAATTACTTGGTATTTAATAAAAAATGTTTTATGAAGTTTCAGTGTATTTGTATATTCATGGTTGTTATTTTGGCAACACGTGAAGTTTCTAGTTTTGGGGTGCCTTGCCTAGAGATGATTTTAACCAGAGATCATAATCCTTTGTGAAACATGGAAATTTCAGTGCTCATAAATGTAGTTATTCTTCTTTTTCCAATTGCTTATTTATCTTTTCTCTGTCTTCTGCTTCAGCGGATCCAAGGGGTATTGAGCTCATCCTACCAAGGTGTTGTCAGGATGAGGAAATCATCCCACTTAAATCTTATTATGGTGGAAAAGAAGGCAATGGGAAGTACATTTGGTACAGAACTAAAGAGAAGCTGCAGGAGTCAGAGTTGGTGAATCTAGCTACTGCTTCAGATGATATTCTTGTTGTTGGAGAAAGCTTGTGAGTTATTTGCTGCAATCATCATGAAACTTGTTATGATTCTTAGATCTAGTAGTTTCTGTAGAACTTACATTTTCAACTGGATGATGGAATACATAATCAGAACATATACGCCTTCACTTGAAGATGTTGGCTTTTACTTGGCACTTTACTGGGTGCCTACACGGGCTGATGGGAAACTTGGAGATCCATTAGTTGCCATAAGCAACCATCCAGTCATAGCAGGTTAAATCTTGACTTTTGTGCGAGTCTTACCATGCTGATCCATGTCTACCTTTTTCTTGTTCAACATTTTATTCATACTCTTAATCTTGAGTGCATTTTGTACCATATAGCTCTTCCATTTGTTTCTGAGGTATGCATAAAGGAGTTGGGTTCTGGTGCACATGCTGGTGAGGGAAAATATTATGGTGGATATGAAGGATCAAGCCTGTATAGCTGGTACAGAGAAACTAATGAAGGAACAATTGTTCTTATCAGTGGTGCTAATTCCGCCACTTATGAAGTTACTGATTCAGATTACAATTGTCGTCTATTGTTTGGGTAACTACTTTACTATCTGTCTGTTGGTCTTTTCTTATTCATTAATCTGGCTGTGGTGATGTTGCTTGATTGTACTATCACCACTTGTGCCGAAATTGTGTTATGACAATCATGACTTTGGATGAGGGGGTTTTAGATTGCTCTATTAAAGGAATTTGTGTATTTAAGAAATGATGAAATGATAATTGGAAGCTTGCAATAACATTAAATATGGTCTTATGAAGGATTCACAGGAGTTCTCTTAAAACTGACTTACAGTAAAGATAAGAGTTTAAGTTAGATATTACCTGTGGTAAAACAACAGTGCATCATGTAGATTTGTTTGGAAACATTTATTTAATGTTTAATATAAAATGCATGTTTTAGTCAATTGTGCATTTTCCAAAAATGCATCTAAGCATGGAAACTGTTGATATTCTTTTGCGGAAGCAGGCTATTTATTCAGTGTTTTACTGAATGATGATTATCTGGTTGTTCTGCTGGCTATTTATTGTTACGAGACAGCAGTGCAACCTCCAACACCCCCCCTCCCTCTTCAGATCTTCTCTTTTGGTTGCCGACAACAATCTATTTTAAAAAGGAAGCGGCTTTGTCATCGACAGGAAAAATATTTAGTTGGAATCATCAAAGCTGAAACAAAGGATAAAACCTACTATTCAAATTTGGTAGTATTAGGCACCAATTCTTTAGGTATCACATCTTGGTTTTGCGCCAGCCTAGAACTGGGAGAATTCAGTCCATGTCCTACCATGCTAGGGCCTGGCACACTAGCCATGCACTGGCATGTTGCATACCAAGCACTGGAATGCAGCTGGTACCATGCCAGTGCCACATGCTGGTAAGGCACTGGCATGGTCCATATTGTACTATATTCCTAGAGTCTGTATTAGCTAATTCAGTCACTGGGCTGTAGCATCATTCTTTAATTTGTTCTTTAAATCTGTTATGAATTTAGTGTGGTATGTGTACATGCATGTAACTTCACATTTTCAGGGTAGCGATTATCTTCTTTTCACACTTTCTTCATGAAATTACTTTCTTCAGTATTTAGCTAATTCAAGTTAACATCGAAATATCACTTGGCAGCTACACTCCTGTTCGTTCAGATGCTGTGGTGGGGGAACTCAGGCTATCGGAACCATCTGATATAATCCTTCCAGGTAAATTTGAAACCATGTAGAGTTCTAAAACTTCAGATCATCTTCAGTTTTTTAACGGTGGGGTGTAACTATCATATGAGTTGACTTTACTTTCTTAGAGGTAATGAATTGCCAAGGTGAAATCCACACTTCCCTGATTGGTCTTGCATATTCTTGTAGCACACACTTGTTGTCTTTCTTCAACCATGTTTCTTTAAAAAAATAAGTTTACTAGTTAAGGAGACTTGTATATTATTGTTAATGAAAGGGACATGACGTTATAGAGACCTAGAATTTTGATAGTTCCTCTGTGTGCACTCATTGCTGCCATTGTTACCAAAGTTTCTTTCTCCAAAAACGCTGCTTTCCTTATGTCACATTTCTTTATTTTGCTACCATAATCCTGTATGCAGTAGCTTTGACAGTCTGGAATAAAAGCTGTTTTTCCATTAATAAAGAACCTAGTTTGGTTTGTTTGCATTTTTACTGGGGACTGGTTGTTTCTGTTGTTTATGTTGGTCCCTGGAATAAAATCTATGCATGTCAGTAGGTTAAATTTGCTTGCTGTCAGTAGTCAAAACTTTGTAGGCGTCGCTGGTTTACTGCCTTTGATATTAAGCGAAGTCTTCCCTCCCTCCGCCTCTCTGAGTCTGTGTGCATGTGTTTATTATGATCTGACATAAACTAAGTTTTCATTCCTATTCATGTTTCTGTCGAAGTCTTAGTTACCAGTTGTGGAATGAGAGTGAATACAATGCAACCGGCTCATAGGCTGGAAATCTTTTGAACAATTGTTCCAAAATCAATGCATAATGGTTTGCGAAACTATATGGAGAGCTTTAAGAGAGAGTTGTTTACAATTTTGGAACCTTTCTTTGACCTTTTCTCTATTTCTGGAGTTTATATTTCTTTTTTATGTCCTCCATGTTCTCTGAATAAGTAAAGCCACTGAAGCTGAATTTCTAAATGCACATATCTAGGTATATTTTTTAATCCTGCATATTTTTCCTGTTAAGGTAATTTTTCTTGTTTGTTGCAAAATTTTTTGGTCTGTCACTTTCAGGTTTGACTTTCTTAGGTCTAATGTCTTCAGTTATATATGATGTGGCCTATTTTTATCTTGAAGATGAAAGGGTTCATCTCGTTGATTTTTAGTTTGTAGCTCATTCAGTGTCAAAATTAATCAATATTTGCTAGCATCCAATTATTTTCCCCTTTTATTGGTGCTCTTTAGTCATGCTAGTATTCGTGGTTTCTAAACTCACTGTAGTTACATTGTTTTCCTGTTATTCTTCAGAAGTTCCAAAAATTGAGATGCTTTCCCTCAAAGGAAAGGAAGTTGAAGGAGAAGTACTAACTGCTGTTGAAGTAATTCCAAAGAGTGTGATTCAACAACATATTTGGGATAAATACAAAAAGGAGATTAAATACCAATGGTAAATTGCTTGTTTTATCATATTGATTGCTACATTAATATATGTTTTGTCACTTCCATAATCATGTAAAATTCTGGTTGCAGGTTTTGCTCAGTGGGAACGGGAGATTATCAATCCTTTGAACCACTGCCTTCTAGGTGCTCCTGCTCATATAAGATGCGGTTAGAGGACATAGGTCGATGTCTGAAATGTGAATGCATAATCACAGATGTTTTCGGAAGGTCCAGTGAGCCTGTGTCAGCAGTAACTGCTCCTATATTGCCAGGTGATTTTCACGACTTTGCTTTTTAGCTGTAATGCTGAAGTAAGCAAAGCAATTGATGTTGATAAATTGTCATTTTTTCTGATGTAAAAGTCAAACTCAATTTGACTGAATTTTCTGACTTTATTCTCCAAACTTTAACAAGGTGAGGTTAATGCCTTCTATTTGAAAATAGGTATCTGAGGAAATGCTACTATCTCATGGTACCCACCTCAGACAAGAAGTTTAGTTGATTAGATTTCTTATTATTTTTCATCTTTTACTAACTATCAACTATTTTTTTTCTCTAAATTAACTGATTGAACTTAAACAAATCTCATAGTTGATATAGTACTTATACATAAAAAGATTTTCCTGTCTGTGATTTTTCTATTATCCAAAATGTAATGTTAAATTTCAAGTGCTTGCTCATTAACATTCCACATTTTAATTATCCTTTTTTATATGATACATTACATGGTATATTGCTGGTTTTCTCTATGATCTAAAATAATGTTACTGTTAGGGGTACCCAAAATTGATAAACTGGAGATTGAAGGAAGAGGTTACCACACAAATTTATATGCTGTTCAAGGTATTTATAGTGGAGGAAAAGAAGGCAAGAGCAAAATCCAATGGCTCCGATCGATGGTTGGAAGCCCTGATCTCATATCTATACCTGGTATTATAATTGTTATTTCTAGCTTTAGCTACATCAGCAACAGTTTTGCTTGTGGATGTCCATAATTGTTATTGTCCATGCCTCCATTCCTGTTTGCTTATCTAACTTGTCAACATTATTTTAAAGAATGTTCCTCTTCCTTGTTCAGCATGAGCTTGGGCTCTGTTTCTGCAAACTGAGTGACATCAAAAGTGACTTGATTTGAACCATCCAGGCCCAAGTTTGGATTTATATCAAGTTCCAGTAACACGCAGCCTAATTTAATAACGTCGGATATGACAAAAATTCAACCTTAGCCTTATGAGCCTGATCCCGTTGATATTGGCTGGCTTTGTGGATCATGGCATTCATTAAATTTTGAGAACATCCAAGAATCTGCCATCAAATTGCAAGGTTCTAAAAGACTGCAGGTGGCAGAAGGGCAGCCAGGGGCTGCCTAATGCCTTGGTGGGTGCCCAAAGGCCAAGATGGCCCAAAATGATAAAGTAAATGATAAATAAAATGACAAATCTAAAAGGATAATTATGCATATAGCTAATTTGTCTGTTAAATGTCATAAGTCAATGGAATTATCAACTTGGTAGCATCCAATACTACTTTTAAATCAATCACATTCTACATACTCCAACATGACAAAGGCAGTGCCTAGGTTGCCTTGCCTATGTGGACTGCCTAGGCAGCTGAGGCATCTATCTTTTAAAACCATTATTGACTAGATATCAACAACATATGGATCACTTTGAGTTTCTGGCCAAGTCAACTTTATGCATGAGACTGGACTGCCATGAGACTTAGAATGCCAGTTGTTGGCTGGGGAAGCCTACCCCAGCGTTGGAGAACTAAAACAAGTAGAACCATTACATTTAGCTCCAGATTCATGGACTACACCTAGGATCAAGCAATATTAATTTACATTTAGCTCCAGATTCATGGACTACACCTAGGATCAAGCAATATTAATTTACAACACATTAAGAGCACACAAGTGATTTTTGCTGTGACATCTGTTTCTGTAATCGTGCAGGCCATGCACAGTCTAATTTTAGACCTGATTACTTTATTGTTTTAGGTTTAAAGTGTTTTCAAAAGCTGGCTAGTTACCAACCCATTATCTGTATCCAACGCTGTCATGAAAAAGGCTGTATATGTTATTCTTCATACATCTAAACATATGTACATATTTTCTAGAATCTTTTTGCTTGTTAACTAATTAGTAAATGGTCTGAATACAGGTGAAGTAGGGAGGATGTATGAAGCTAATGTTGATGATGTGGGGTACAGACTTGTAGCAGTTTATACTCCTATAAGGGAAGATGGAGTTGAGGGACAACCTGTTTCTGCATCAACAGATCCAATTTCAGTTGGTATAGTTGAGATTATTTTAACTTTATAATCTTCCTTATAACATGTGCCAATCTGTATTCTTTGATGCATCAGCAAGTTTTTAGTTTCATGGTTCAATTTGTTGATTTCAATTCTTATTATTTTGTTACGCCTATCCAGCTTATGTAAGCCAAGTTCTGTGAGTACTTGTGAAAACTTCAAAAAGATAATAGTTTAGACCAATAGATAATTGGGAGGTAAAAGACAAGAATGCTGCAGATAGAAAGCTAATCGAGAAGTTAAGCTTCACAAGATTTTGTCAAGGATGCATAATCATCAATTCCTAAATCAGATTGTTTCAGATATGAAGTATATTTTGGTAGTTTATTGTGAGAAGATTTCAACTTCAGCTTAATGCATGATAGTTTATTCTGAGAAGATTTTGACTTCAGCTTAATGTATGCCCTGTAAATATCAGAAGTCATGTACCTTTCTGTACATTTTCTAACAAGGAAAAGTTTAGGTGATGGATTTTAATATTAAGCATCTGTCTTATTATTATTTTTATTGAGAAATTACAAAATATGTGGAATTGTTTCTTTTAGTGAGGTATTCTAGCGCATATGCATATTTACTTTATGTTTAGTAGAATTAGATGCCAAAGCAGTTGTCCATAGTTTGTTATCTGGACCCAAAAAGATTACCACGGAAACTCCAACTTCAACATAGAACCTATGGTCCTCATCTTGTGGTAACAAATCCTAAGGTTGTCATATTGTCTGATATCATCTTGACTTTTACTCTTTTAGAATGTATATTATGTTACCTCTGTTGCCAATCAATTCTCAAACAATGCATCCAGCTCCTCAATTAATTTTTCCATATGTTTTACTGAATTCTTTCTTTTAAGATCCTCTGGATTTTGTTTTCTGGCCCTGTATATGTTTGGTTAGCTCTTTTCTGCATTTGCAGAGCCTGATGTTTACAAAGAAGTGAAGCAGAAGCTGGATCTTGGATCTGTCAAGTTTGAGGTGATGCTTGTTACACTTGCGAAATTCTTTTCTTACTCTTTGAAAATGACCGCATGAAATGATCCACCCAGCAGTGTTGCCCTTGATCAAATATGTCTTATATGTCTTTTGGTCATTCTTTGTTATATCTAATTAAGCATTGTGAATGTGCATAGATAATTATTGCAATAAAAAATTAGAGACTAGTACTTTCTCAACAGGCATACATAGCACAGATAATGATAAAACCAATATTCCTTTGGACTTTCACAAATCACAAGTAATGGTTATTCAATTACTTCTCCCTGACACTTTTCAGAGGTTTTCACATTTCAAATGAACTTTAATTTCTATTCCTCTAACGGAAATGACATATTTATGGTTATGCTTACGTGCATGTATAGTGTTGCTTATGGACTATTAAATCAGCAATTTTCTTTTCTGGAAAGTTGACATTCCTCATTTTCTACTGAAAGCAGGCATTGTATGACAAAGAGCGGTCCTCAAAGAAGGTGGTTATCCTTGGTTTAAATTTCCTCGTGTCATCTTCTCATGGACCATTTTATTATCGTAAATGGTTAGATGAATTGGATACTGAAAGCATTGTCACGTCATTTTCACAGGCTCCAGGAGTGGGAAATCTTGAGAGAAGAGTTCTTGAAGTCAACAGAAAGAGGGTCAAGGTTGTGAAACCGGGTTCGAAGACTTCTTTTCCAGCTACTGAAATCCGGGGAACTTATGCCCCTCCTTTCCATGTAAGTTTTTCTATTTCCACATGAATGATCAGAAAAAATTTTTGCCAACTCTTAAAACATTTATATGCCAACTGGGAAAATTTTCATGTGCATGAACGATTAGCATAAATTGTCCCTAGAATTGTGCCACCAAATGCTTAGTAGTGGTGAAAGAACTCATATGAATGCTCTCAGAGGCATGGAAGGCGACCATCGATGATGAACTTTCAAGACATGGACTTACAATGATTCTAGATGGAGACACCTGACATCAGTTTATACATGTTGGTGATACTTGGCCTGTCACTTTGTGTTTTGCAGGTTGAACTTTATCGCAATGACCAACACCGCTTTAAGATTGTAGTTGACAGCGAGAATGAAGTCGACTTGATGGTGCAAAGCCGGCACATGCGTGATGTCATTGTTCTTGTGATAAGAGGATTTGCTCAAAGATTCAACAGCACATCTCTTAATTCCCTTCTTAAGATAGAGACATGACAGACAATGTTCGAAGGAAAGCATGTGGAGATAGCCTGCTGTCGCCCTAAACAAGTTATCCGTGCTACTGAAGAATTCTTTTCCATTATTTCTGCAGTTGTGATTTGTTTCTCAGAAATCTTATAATGAAGTTTCTTGATGTTATGCGTGCAAGGGTTTTGATTTGTGTGATTGTGGTATGAATTGACCTGTATATTATTTGACAGCGATCCATGGTGCCCCAAAGAGGAAGCGAGCTCACTCAGTTACCACACATCATTAATTTATCTGTGCCCTTTGGTCTTCCACACCAGCCTGTTTACTGACTCCTTTGGTGTAAATTATGTAGCGGTTTGTGATAGAGGTTGTATAGCAGACAGTTTGTATGTTCAGAACCAGGAGCATGCTGTGAGCATTTTGTATATGACACAGTTCCTGTAGAAATTTGAGTCATTTTTACAGTTAAGAAATCAGGATTCTTGAAGTCTCCCTTGCTGTTTCAATCTTTTGAGATTGACTGAAGTGTCATAAGCGGCGGTTTAGTTTTATTATGGGTGAACTGTGATCAATAAAAAGTATTACAGGTCCCGTAAGCTGCTGCATTTCCGATCATTTTGATGATATCTTGTTGTGTGTAGGCCTCAGTCACCAGGAAGCATGAAATGTTTAAATGATATCTGAACTAAACTTCTAAAAAACATCAGGCCATGGTATTTTAATCAGAAAATCTAAGATTCTTTACACCGGAAAAGAAACCAAAGCCCCCGAAGAAAGGCGCATCATACTGAAACACAATCTATTTATGGTTACATCGAAAACCCAGCTAGGCAACTAGTTTGTCCTCATCCCTGCATAACTGATGTCAGTCTCTTCCGTAGTCTGATTGTCTTTCTGTTACTTGTTTCAAATGGTACTAAAACTACCCTCTTCATCAGGATCCTTGGCGGCTTGGTGCGCTAGTCTCGGTTCAGTGGTGCAACAAGTCCAAAGAGGAAATAGTACGCCGGCCGTGCATATCCCAAACCTTATGGGTAAGACAACCCGTAAATTGAGCCCAACAGGAAAACATTCACTGAAATGGAAGCTGATGGCAGGCACAGAACCAGTGGCACCTCCCACAGCTACTTGCCTTCTTGACAAACAGCTTCAACCCTCGTGTCGCAAAACAAATGGGCACCGTCACTGCATACATTGCCCACCACCCTCGCTTACTGCTGAGTGCATTGCAGTCACCACCGATGAGGCTATAATCATCGCCAACGACTTGATGACCTTATTCTGTTCCTGAGTCCGAGGTCTCACCTGGAATGTAGTATCGCCTCGCAAGTGCAGCGAGTGCAAATATAAAGGAGGAGGAGATTGAGAGGAGGTTGGTAAGGACGCTTAGCATGGTAAAGAAGGTGGCACCATATGTTGTCAATGCCTTCGGAGCCTCCAAGGCCAGCATATGCTGGGCGCAGCCAAAATCACTGCCTGGAACGCTACAGAGAAGAGTGCATGGCTACGTGAGAGAATGTCACAGCCAGGAGGCAGTAGATAACAGTGGTGATAGACATGGATCCAGCCAGCCCAATCGGAATGTCCCTCCACCAGGGTTTTTCATTTCCTTGGCTCAGCCAACATAGGCAATGCCGCAGGCACTGAAGGGGGTGAAGGGGTGGTAATTGATGGTGTTGGCCTACAAGAGGCCAGCGATGGCTATCAATTTTTGCCATATTGGGTGATACCATATCATACTGGATGTACCAAACCACATCAGTGCATCATACCATACCATACCGATACTGTCATACCATATCGTATCGACACATGATAGGATGGTATTAGTAACGGGTTCGATACCAAGATAGCGAACCTTGATAACTATAATGCCATTATCAAGAGGAGGAGAATGGCAATGTAATTGATGTGGGAGGACTTGGCGCTGACAAATGTAAGGGCAGACATTGTGATGATGATGACTGCCATTGAGCTGAGATGATTGTAATCCTCTATGAGCCTTGATGCTGAGGTCTGGAAGAAGCCCAGTTTCTGCCAGCAAGCAGAGAGTGACAATATATCACGGCCTCGACTGTAAGATAATGTATTCAAAGAGAAACTTTTTTTTTTTTTGTAAATATTCAAAGAGAATGTTATTGGCTGCTATAAACACCACGCAATCACTAAGCTCAACTCGTTGGTAAGCAAACGATCCTCCTTTATTTATTTTTTTTGGGAAAAAGACAAACATAAAAGTCATTATATTCTGGTAAATTAAAGTTCACTGGAATTTTTCTTAGAGAAAGCATACAATTTTTCATGAAATGAATTCTACTAGATTGTTGTTTGATCTTTAAATAAAATGCATGTTTTACGTAATAAGGATTTTTTATGCAACATTAAATTAATTTTGCTAGCATATTTTGATGGGGTTTTTCATACAAGAACTGTTGGTGCCGAATAGATACTAACAACATGCAAATAGCACCAAAAAAAAAAAAAAAAGAAAAAAAAGAGAGAGAGAAACAGAGAGAGAAAAGGCCAATAGAAAGAGCACAACCCAACATGGGCACATAAGATTGTGTTCAATTCCACTTCAAAAACACTTCATTCCAGCCATGAAAAACTGATAAAAATGTAACTTACAAATGTTTAGAAAAATCAGTATCTAGGAAATATTTTTTTCCTCAAAATCTTCTTCCTTTCAGACACAAAATTACCTGCTCTTCAAATTTCTGCCAAGCCCTCATCACTCTTTTTTTCTATCTCAAAAAATTCAATAATACCCTCTCTATTACAAGTATCTAAGGGTTGGGTTCTCTTTCCTTTTACAAAAAGTGGGACCAAACTAAAAGGACTTTTAACTACACTAAAAGACAAAACAATTGCACAGGATGTCATAAAATAAAATAAACTAAAGAACCCTTTTCTCTTTTATATACTCCCATATAAACTGATAACATAAGTCAATATATTTGATTCTCTTATAAAATATCGAATTCTTAGTCAAAGCAATTGCCGATCGATCATCAATAAAAATCTCGATGGCATGTTTTTGAGGAAATCTCAAGTTTTTTAACAAATTTCTCAATCAAATAGCCTGACCAATGGTAGAATTTGCCACTATATACTCTGCTTTCCAAGTTAACAAAATCACAATTTTTTACTCTATAAAAGGACCAAGTGAATGCATTATTTTATCATAAATAAGATATAACCAATGATGCTCTTCCTCTCATCCAAATCTCTATCCCAATCATTATTGAAATAACTCACAAGTCTAAAGTCATATGGATGAGAGTAGAATAAACCATCATTAAATGTTTCTTTGATGTAGCATAAGATTCTCTTGGTGGCACTGAGATATGAATGATCCGGTGCTTCCATATATTTACTAATCAATCTAACAATATAAACAATATACAATCTTATGCAAGTGAGATACTGAAGGCTTTCAACCAAGTTTTTCAAGCAAGTATGTTTAACATTGCTATTTCCAATGCTCTTACTCAACTCCAAGCTACGGTCATGAGAGATATGAACCATATTGCAAGATTCTATTTCGAATCTTCTAAGAATCTCCTTTGCATAACCACTTTGAGAGCTAATCCCATCTTCCATTTATACAAATTCGATGCCAAAAAAGTGAACCATCAAGTCCATATTTGCCATTTCCAATTTTTGAATCATGCTCTTCTTGAATTCATTTAACAAAATTGGATCATTGTCGGTGAAGATTAAGTAATCAATATAATGACACAATTAACATATCTTCATTAGTAGTTATCTTCATATATAAAGCAAACTCATAAGACATTTTTCAAAGTTATTGTCATGAAAGTACTTATCAATTCTTATATTTCATACACTTGGTGCATGCTTCAATCTATAAAAAACCTTCTTCAATTTATACACTTTGCCTTCATGGCCTATTTTAACATAATTCAAAGTTTATTCCACATGAATCTCTTCTTCAAGAAAGTTATTCAAAAAAGCTGATTTTACATCAAGTTGGTAAATCTTCCTCTTATATTTAACTATTAAAGAAATGACCAATCTAATAATCTCTAACCAAGCAATGGGAGCAAACATTCCACCATTTGTTTTTTTTTTTTTTTCTTGCAGTAACCTTGTCAAAGGCCAAGTATCAGTTTTGTCAATTGCTTTGATCACTTCACCCATTGCTTTCTTTCACTTATCTTCTTAAATAGCCTTTTTAAAGCATAAAAGATCATAATCCATGAAAAAACAATACAAATAGAGGTTACCATTTGATTCTTTGTAGCTTCATAGATTTTCCTCAAACTTCTCATTTTAAACAGCATTTTACTAGAACTTTCTCTCAATGATGAGGATCACGATGATTAGGAAGGAAATCCTTAATAAAGTTATTGTAGCTCATTTTCAATTTATCTTGTTACTTTCTCTTATTCAAGTTGTAGCTCAACTAGAGTAGTCTTATTTTGGTTCCAATTTTACATGCCTTCTTCTTCAAACATAATTTTTTTACTCATGAACATATTCTTGGTAAATGGATTGTATAGCTTGTAGACTATTGTTTACCCACCATAGCCAAGAAAGATGCACTTTTCATTGTTGTTGTTAAACTTTTTCCTTCTAGCCTTTGAAATTTTAGCATAAGCAATGCATCTAAAAATTCTAAAATGATAGATATTTGGATTGAAGAGCTTCAAACTTCTTCTAGTATTTTCCAGTGAACACCTTGGCACATATATTTAATAAGTAGATGGCACATGCAACTACTTCGATCCAAGATTCTTTAGGCATCTTTTTTTCTTTCAACATACTCCTTGCCATGTCCAAGATTGTCCAATTTTTTCTTTTAGCAGTCTTACTAAGTTGAGGCATGTAGGATGGGATCACTTGATGCACAATCTCATGCTCCATGCGATAATCTTCAAAGAGATAAGAAGTGTACTCTCTATCTCTATTGGATCTTTAAACTTTCAATTAGTAGCTATTTTGCTTTCCAACGAAAGCTTTGAACTTGTTCAAATCATTCAGTGCATCACATTTCCTCTTAAAAAAAAAAGACATCCAAGTGCTCACATCAGTATTGCAATTTTAACACAAGTGGTTACTCTCTTTGAAAACTAGAGTTCATACTCCAAGAATGGGGCTATCAAAACCCTCAGGGATGACCTTCAAGATTAGTACCTATACTTAAAAAATTACTTTCTATGGTAACCTTGGGAAGTGATACATGCAAAGATTGCTCTGAAGCAGAATAATATTTGGGAAGGATATAGTGGCCTAAAACTTAAGATAGCTTGCCTCTCTTACAGTACCATAGCATTTGAAGGAGTCGACAACATGGGGCAAAGCATCAGCAAAGAAGATGTTCATGCAGAAGTGCAAGGATGCTTCTAAATTTTTGGGACAACATCATATCTTTGGGATCCTTTGAGATAGCATCTTGTCTTTGGTTTCCCTCTCAAACACATCATATCTTAATCTGTCATATTGTAGGACACACTAACGCCTCTAATAGGCCCCACTCTCTTGTATATTATATAATATATTTATTAAAAAATATATATAGGGAAAGCATCTTACTTCCTCTGTGTCTCTCTCTCTCTCAAAAAAAAGAAAACATCTAAGTCTTTTGGCTAAAGTTGTCAATGAAAGTGAGGACATACCTATTATTGCTATTTGACATAGGCTTCAAAGGGCTATAAATATCGGTATGCATAAGCTCCAATGGATTATAGCGTTGATTGTCTCTAACTCATTTTTTTAGTGAATCTGGATCCTTAATGCTTGTGAAGAATGTGTCCTTCATATATTTGATAAGAATGATCAAAAAGTGGCAACCCTTTCATCATGTTTTTGTTAACGAAGAGATTCAAACCTCCAAAGTTAGGATGCTTAAATTTTAAATGCCACAACCAAGGATTGTAATATATAATAGAGCTAAAATATTTGAGCACATCATGTTGAATATACAAAGAAAATATTCTATCATATGACATTTTTATATGAGCAATCAAATTATGATAAATATTTATCTCTCAAAATAAGAGAGTGAACTTTCATATTTATTTTTTGTCAAAATTGAACACAAGCTCAAAAGATTTTTATGCAAGTTTGGGATATAATAGACATTGAAAGTAAAATCATGATTATCATTTTTGAGTTTGATGAGAACATTACCTTTGCTTTGCATTGGAATTTTGTAGTTGTCACCAAAAATAATATGTCTTTGCACACTTTCATCCATTGTCAACAAACCATGTATTACTTTGATTCTTCTCATTTCCATTATGAGTCAACAACAAAGTAGAAATTACCCATTAATACTCTCTTTCTCAATGAGATTAGCTTGCTCTCCAACTTCATTGTTTTGTTTTGTCCAATATTTCTTGCCATAATATCCATACTTGTGACAATTGAAGCATTATACATTCCTCTTGTTAGATCCTTGTTAATTGGAATGATAAGCGAAATTATCTCTTAACCTTCTTAGAATTGACTTCTTTTACCATGCCTTCTACCTCTTCTATAATCAGAATCTCTCCCTTCATTACTAAAACTTCTTTCTTGGTTCCCTTAACCTCTTCCATGGCTTTTATAAATTCTTTAATTTTCACAGCTTCTACCTTAGCCTCTTTGAGTACAAGCAACATAGCACTCTTTCTTAACATCATTTAAAGAAAGCTAGAATTGGAGAGCTTGCTCTAAAGAGAAGCTGATTTCTCATTCAATCTACACACATGAATTTGTAGCATTTCCATCAAATGGTCAATTATTATGATGCTCAAATTTTTGGCTTATTTAAATACCTTCTTCCTTTGACATATATATGCAATAAATAAACTTCAGTAATGATGGTATATATATTTTCTTGCTTAAAGAGAATCTTAAATTTTGGAGTTAAAGAACATAAATTTTTCTTCATCATCCTAAAATAACCAATCTCCTTACCATTTATCTTCATTTTATTTATACATGATAACACTCTTGAAAAATAATCTAGATGGACTTTGATTTATTTTCGCTTAACTCCTTAAATTCACTTCTCAAAATTTGGACCCTTACCAACTTTGTTAACATCTCTATGCACATTTTGGAGAATTTTTCAGAGCTCCTTCGAAGTTTTGGCATTAGAAATTTTTTCAAAATTAGCTCCATCAATGGCATGGTAGAGGACAAACAATTCTCTCTCTCTCTTTCTCTCTCTCTCTCTCTCTTCTTTGATTCTTTAAGAATATTTCTTTAATCTTTGGTGAGGCTCTCTTCTTCATATGGGAAACTAGGTTCCTTGTACCCTTTTTCAACTATCTTCCCTAAATCTTATGATTCTAACAGAATCTTGATTTGAATTCTCAAATGATCATAATTCCTCTTAATTAATTTAGGGAGTTGAATGGGAAGCATGTTACTCTCCTTATTTAATTAAAGTTTACATAAATTTAAGGTTCAAACTCAATGTTTTTTTTAAAAAAAATCTAATTTTAAATCTTATATACAAGTAAAATATAACATAACCACCAAATGGTCACATGTTGCTCTGATGTCCAAGTTGTCACTTAGGACATCTGACAACATCACACATACATAAGAAGTCATTGATAATAAATACATAAAATGTATCAACCCTTGCTATAGCATAGTTCTCTCACCACCACCAACTCAATCCACATTTTCAAAAAATAAAAATCAATATATGTTGACAATATAAGAGATTGCTTTTACATTTCCTTAAGAAAAATAATGCTATAGGATATGCTAGAAAAATATAAGAGATCACTTCTGTGATAAGACAATTTCAGCTTTGACTAGCAGAAGAGAAAGAAGAAGGTGATATTAGTTTTTTTATGCTCACATACTTTTTACTGAAGTAGGCTTCAACATAATTCTTCCATCTCATGTGCCAAAAACAAAATTCTTACGAAAGAATTCTTGTTGTTGATAACGTAACTGGCATGCCTGATCCATTAGGTTGATTAGGAGATAAAATTTGATTTACTTTAGTAACAGTATTTAAAATCTCTAATATGATGAGAATAATACAAGGAAAGAAAGTAATTGAGGAAATAGCTCACAAGTAGATAAACTTGTTGGGAATAGTGTCCCAAAGCCAATCGTCAGCCTGTTGACGGTTGTGCTCCTTTTGTATTAGTACATGAATTATAAATAAATAAAAGTTATTTTGGTATTTTTTTCATCACAAATGTTTCATCTTCTAATGAACTCCTGTGTTGTGGTGAAGTCCTTAGGACTATTTAGACTCGACAAAGGAGGATTTGTCGTTTAGTCCTTAAACATGTTCGCGACCAAATGATACGTTGTTACCAAGGACGACAATATTTATCGAGCATAGGTCGTTGTGTGCCATATGGGTTGGTTGTCCTCATAACCAAAGAGTGTGGAGACACTGGTATGGCATACAGGTGAGATGTAATGGTACATCTGCACTGAACATGACCAACTCTGGAGCTATTTCTGCTGTCAAGATTTGCTCTGATGGGATATGGGTATAAATGTCCCTCCGACCTGAGACCGCCACGGTAACTTGCAAGCAACTCACTGCACTTAGGCACTGGACTACCTGAATTTCTAATTCAGTGATGGAAGGTTGCTGGGTGTAGTCAAGTACTTGACTTGTCGGTGCGTGTGTCAAGATGGGATTGACCACTCCAGTTTAGGAGCTGTGTACAGTCGTGTTTCAATTTAGCAAAACCTTGGCTAGGGTAGTCCTAGTGAGGAGTCACAGGACTAATTGAGTTGAGCACGATTCGGATGATATCATCAGGGTTGACAGTTTAACTCTGAGTCATCCTAAACACAGGGGTCAAAAGGGATGAATTATACGGTAACCATATTCACGTAGGTTCTGAATGTTGCGATTGCGATTATTCGACCTATCCGATCGTCGGGTACCATTGCTAGATGGTCACTTCGATTAGTACAGAAATTGGTTCCTGTGCTACCGGCTTAGGTTCGAACCTGCGGGGTCACACACATTAGAGGTTCCTTTCTGATCTGATGGCTGATTATGAGTCTTATCTATCTGGGACTCTATGATTGAGAATTAGGATTCTCTAATCATGAGTTCCACATATTTTGGGTACCGGGGTCAAAATTTTGAATTTCAAATTTTGAATTTGAAATTTGAACTCTTTGATCAGGGTTTCATATCGATGGTCTCTGATGCCTGATTGCCCATCAGATTTGGACTCAATATTCATGAGAGGTTTAATTAGTGATTTAATCATTAATTAACTTAATTTGATTGAGTAATTATTTTTGGATCAAGTCCAATTGAATTGGATTCAGTTTGGATTGACCCGATTAGGTTAAATGTTGACCTAATCGCTAAGATGGTTTAGTCCCTGATTTGATCAGGGGTTAGGTTTAGTTAATTCCTGATTTGATTAGGATTTTATTAAGCCTAATTAAGCCTAATTATGTTAGATTTAATTTGGTCTAATTGTGCTCAACCTATTTTAAACTAGGTTGGCTCAATTTGAATCAAACCACCTTGTTTTAAATTTCCTGCGTCACCCAACTTCCTTGCACCCATTTGAATTCACGAGAAGAAACTTCTCGTGAATTTTTCTCACGCAAAACCCTTCCCCACATCCTCATTTGTGCACCATATGGATGGATAAAATAATTAGTTAGCCATTCAAATTCAAAGCATGTTTGAATTTGAATGGATAACTTATCACTTGCCCTTTCATCCTTATCCATTTTGTGCGCCACATTACTTACACGAGAAAAGGTTTCTCGTGAAAATTTTTCACGCACAAAGAGCCACGCCCCTTCTCTTCTCACGCCCAAAAGGATAGGGATAAGTTGGTTTTTGTTTGAATTCAAATTTGATTTGAATTCAAATGTGTAACCTCTTGTCTTTATCCTCTCACGCGGATAAGACACGTTCGACGTTGTTTTAAAAAGAGAAGAAAGGTGGGACGTGCGTAGAAAAATTAGGAGAGAAACTTTGGGGCGTGAGGAAGGCTTCTGCGCAAGGTGAAGGTCCAAAACCTTCCGAGAGAAAAAGAAAGAAAAGAGAGAAAATTGGGCGCAGGATTTTTGGTGTGTACCCTAGGGTTTCTACCTAGGGTTCGGGAAGTGAGATTGGTGTGCCACGAGTGTCGTGAGTCTACCAAATTTCAGAGAGAGATCCATCAGCCTCTCAAGTAACTGTGCAGACGATCCAGAGCATCCGAGAAGTCGGCACACATCGATCGAAGGAGTTCGATCAACATCTGCCATCAAAAGGGTGAAATCACGAACTAGCATTCGTGAGGAGCTGATCAGACGGGAGCTTCGTGTGGACGATCCGCAGAGGCCAGACAGTTGGGTGGCTATGACATGACGATCAGAGCCCTCCGACGGTGATCAGATTGCGGTGATCGACTACCCGCAAAAGGTGATGTGTTCTGAACACAGTACTGTAAAACGTTTACTGATTCAAATTTGAATTTCAAATTTAAATGCATGCTGTTGTATCATATTTAGATCCTAGTGTAGGGTTAATTAGTATTAATTAATGAGATTAATTAATAATTCTACTATAAAATAGTAATTTTGAAAAGTTTTAAAATTACCATTTTGCCCCTGCACTAAATTTTCGCAACAATTGGTATCAGAGCAGGTTCTAGAATATGATATACATATGCATGCGTAGATTAAGGTGTAATCTATAAGTTTAAATTTGAAATTCAAAATTTGAAATTCAAAATTCAAAAAGATTTGAAATTTGAAATTTGAAATTTGTTAGAAGTTTCAAATTTGAAATTCAAAATTTGAAATTTGAAATTTGGTTGAAATCTCAAATTTGAAATTTGAAATTTGAAATTCGAAATTTGAAATTTGAAATTCAAAATTTAAAATTTGAAAATTGAAATTTGGTTGAAATCTCAAATTTGAAATTTGAAATTTGAAATTCGAAATTTGAAATTTGAAATTCAAAATTCAAAATTTAAAATTCAAAGATTGAAAATTCAAAATTTGAAATTTGGTTGAAATCTCAAATTTGAAATTTAAAATTTGAAATTTGAAATTTAAAATTTGAAATTTAAAATTTAAATTTTAAAATTTGTATATTTAGATATACATGATCCAAGTAGCAAGTAATCTAATTGGGTTGGTTGCCATGGCCGTCCGGTCATAGGAGAAAAGTAGGGTTTAAAGGCCCTCTCTTCCCATTCGATGGGGTCTCCTATGGCGGTGGGGTGCCGATGCAATTATATCCCATGCTGATGAAGCAGCGAAAGGACTTAATTAAGAAATTTATCATGAATGTGTTAGATTAGATCTAAAAGAAAATTTATGATTTATTTTGAGTTATTTTCTGTTATGAAATGAGCAATAAATTGCTGTTTATGAAATGTGCTGACCCGTTTGTGAAATGAGTTAACACATTTGGTGAACAGAAAATAAAATCTTTCAAATTTGAAAATTATTTTCGAAATGCCAAACCCTGACCCATCAGCCCAAGTACTTAATTAAAAGAATTAAGTGTTGTCTAGTAGTTCTAGAATTGTGAATTAAGACCTAAGACAATTGCATAAACTTTTGGGTCAATGGGTTAGATGAATTAGGTCCATAATTGGGTTAGACCTAAGGTTAGTTTAAAAAATGGACGAATTGGAGTAATTGGTCAAATCTAATCAAAAGTTGAATTAGATTAGGTCAAGGATACTCTAGACTCAACTTCAATAGTTGTAGTTGAATGGGTCCGTGTCTTTAACTAGACCAAGATGGACTTAATTCATGGCTACGCGGTGTAGCTCTATTTACTAAGTTGATCAAAATTAAAACTAATGAACCGGTTGGTGTCTAAGGTAAGTTCGGCAGTTTTGACCAGTGGTTCTTAAGCGGGAGCTACTCGCATTGATTCGATCATTGATGAGTTAATGGCAAATCCCCACCACTGATCTCACTTACCTGGCCAATCTGGTAAGTTAGATTTTGATTAGATCACTTGGTGATTAGAGCTCACCCATGTCATTAGGTAAATCAGTATGACTGATTTAGGTGCTCCTAATGCCGCTTTAATTAAATCTTTTTAATCTGACTTGGTGAAGTCAGTGGGAGGATTGAAATTGGCTGGATGATTTCTTCTCTACTATTCTTTAATAAAATCCTCAAAATTATTAGGTCCCTAAAATGATTAAGTTATAATGATAACTAAGTCATAGCCTCCCATTAAGTGAATGATAATGAGTCCATTAGTTCAATGATCATTGGAGGCCCAAAGGCCTGGTGCTCATTGGCTAATGGAATTATTATTCATAATATGATAATTTGATTGAGTCTTTCTGATGGTGGTTAGGTTGGCCGGCCAAAGTCGGGCCTGATCATTTATTGGTCCGATTCACTAAATTAAGTCATGTTAATGGTTGGACCTAACCAGATCTTTTCAGTGGAGGCCAAAGCCTACTGATTAGGTTCTGGGGCAAAATAAATTACTAGAAGTTGTTTAGAGAAACAACTGGTTAAGAACCTACCCATAGATGCACATGGGTTGACCAACCAAAGTTGGGCTCGTGTGTAGTCTGTGTGGATTCTAGTACCCATTAAGGAATTAAAGTAATTTCTCGAATTGGAGGATGAGGCTACCAATTCGTTAAAATATTGGGAAAAACTTTAGACTAAAGTCCAAGTCTTTAGTATTAATTTATGTACTAATAGAGGTCTCGTTTTCCTTTAAGCAGCTATGGCCACTACCCTGTCGCTCCGGTCATTATTAAATAATGACAAGCTCATGGGACCCAATTTCGATAGCTGGTATCGAAAATTGAAAATCGTCCTTGAGCATGAACGGATCCTTTATATAGTAACGGATCCAGTACCTGAGGAGCCAGCTCCGAACGCTAGTAAAGCGATCCGAGATACTTACTTGAAGTGGCTCAATGACCGCACCACCGTTCGATGTATTATGCTGGCAGCAATGAATGACGAGTTCAGCCGAAGGTTTGAGAACGCCCAGCCACAGGAGATGCTTCAAATGTTGAACGACTCTTTTGGCACGCCTGACGACGTTGAAAGGCACAAAACTAGTTGTGCTATTTTCAATGCTCGGATGAGGGATGGGGCCTCAGTCACTGATCATGTACTGTATATGATCGAGATGATTGAGCGCCTAAGCAAATTGGGCTTTCCTCTGCACGAGCAGCTCGGTAAGGATGCGATCCTTAATTCCTTGCCCAAGTCCTTCCTCCCATTCCTTACTCATTTTCGAATGACAAAGCCTGCAGTAAACTACCACGGATTGTTGGGGTTGCTGCAGAACTTTGAGAAGGATCACCAACTCCATAAGGAGTCGGTGAATGTAGTGGGAGGGTCTTCTTCTCGTCGTCAACCCTTTGGGAAGGGGAAGAAGAACAAGAAGAAGAAAAATAAGAAGGTGCAATCTCATGCTGGGACAGTAGCACGGGGTCAGACCAAGAAGCGCAAGCATGATCAGAGCCAGGCGGAGTGCTTCTTTTGCAAGAAGCACGGGCATTGGAAGAGGAACTGTCCTCAATACATTGCCTCCCTGGATCCGAACAGGCGAAAGAAGAAGCAAGGTAATTATATGATAACTCCTTACAACTTTTCGATTTGTGATACTACTGCCTGGGTATTGGATACCGGAAGCCCTTATCATATTTGTAATTCGATGCAGGGTCTGCAGGTCAGTAGGAGATTTGATGAAGGCGAGAGGTTCCTGAATGTTGGAGATGGAAGTAAAGTTCCAGTTCTAGCTTTAGGAATCATGAGTCTTGTAATCAATTCTCGTAATATAATTCTGAGTGAATGTCACTATTATCCAAGTTTTTTATTAAATATTATTTCTGTAGGCCTTTTGGCCATGTACGGTTATGATTTTTTAATAAAAAAAAATATTTGCAATATCATTTTGAATGGTGTTACAATATTTGTTGGACAATTAAATAATGGAATTTACTTACTATCACAGCCTGTTAATGTGGTTCAAAAATTCGGTAAACGCTCTAGAATAGATAATGTGTCAGAAGTCTACCTTTGGCACTGTAGGCTAGGTCATATCAATAAGAACAGGATAAACAGGTTGGCTCAAGAAGAAATTCTTGAAGTTAGTGATTGTGAATCACTTCCAACCTGTGAGTCCTGTCTTCTTGGAAAGATGACCAAGTCACCTTTTACTGGAAAAGGTGAGCGAGCCAGTGAACTCTTAGGTCTGGTACATTCTGATGTATGTGGACCCATGAGCTCAAGTGCAAGAGATGTATTTTTCTACTTCATAACCTTCACAGACGACCTATCTAGGTATGGGTATGTCTATTTAATGAAGCATAAGTCGGAATCATTTGAAATGTTCAAACTATTCGAAATGAGGTAGAAAAACAAACTGAGAAGTGTATTAAAACTCTTCGATCTGATCGAGGAGGTGAATACCTTTCCAATGAGTTTCTGACGTATCTAGGGGAGAATGGGATTCTCTCTCAGTGGACTCCTCCTGGAACACCACAGCATAATGGTGTGTCTGAAAGGAGGAATCGGACCCTGTTAGACATGGTTCGATCCATGATGGGGTTTGCTGGTCTACCGATCTCCCTCTGGGGATATGCGCTCGAATCGGCTTGTTACCTTCTAAATAGAGTTCCGAGTAAGTCTGTAGCCAAAACGCCATATGAGATATGGATAGGACGTAAGCCAGTACTCTCGCACCTTAGGGTTTGGGGGTGTCCGGCTTATGTTAAACGTTTAATTACAGACAAGCTTGGACCTAGGTCTGACAAGTGTAATTTTATAGGGTACCCAAAAGAGACCAAAGGGTATTATTTCTACCTTGCTGATGAGCAAAAGGTGTTTGTCAGCCTTAAGGCAATCTTTTTAGAAAAGGAGTTCCTTAGTGAAGGAACTGTTGCCTCTAAAGTCGAACTTGACGAAGTTCGACAGGTGGAAAAACTGACACATGTTACTGAACCTGAACCGGATTTGATTAGATCAGATCCGGAGCCCATTGATTATGCACCCTTAAGGCGGTCTGGTAGAGTACCACATCAACCGGACAGATATTATGGTTTCTTGGTCCGGGATGGTGATCCTATCGAACTTGATGAAAACGATGAGGATCCGATCACCTACATAGATGCAATGCAGAGACCTGACTCTGAGAAATGGCTAGAGGCCATGAAATCCGAAATGGAGTCCATGAAGGTCAACGATGTGTGGACATTGGTTGACCCACCCGAAGGAGTAAAACCCATAGGGTGTAAGTGGGTCTTCAAAAGGAAGAGGGGCGCAGACGGAAAGGTGGAGACCTATAAAGCCCGTCTGGTTGCCAAGGGATATCGTCAACGTTATGGTATAGACTATGACGAGACGTTTTCTCCTGTGGCAATGCTCAAATTCATTCGGATTATGCTTGCGATAGCTGCCCATCTGGACTATGAAATCTGGCAGATGGATGTGAAGACAGCTTTCCTAAACGGAGAGCTGGACGAAGAGGTGTATATGATACAACCTGAAGGGTTCACATCCACAGATGAGTCTAAGGTGTGCAAGCTACAGAGGTCCATTTATGGACTTAAGCAGGCATCTCGGAGTTGGAACATACATTTTGATAGGACGATCAAAACGTATGGCTTCGTTAAGAACGAAGAAGAACCCTGTATTTATAAGTGGGCTAATAGTCCAGCAGTAGTATTTCTTGTATTGTATGTGGATGACATTCTCTTAATCGGGAATGATGTCCCTGCATTACAGGGAATAAAGATTTGGCTATCGTCACAGTTCTCCATGAAGGATTCGGGAGAAGCTTCCTACATCCTAGGGATGAGGATCTATAGGGATAGATCCAAAAAGTTGCTTGGCTTATCCCAGACCACGTACATTGATACTATGCTGAAAAGGTTCAGCATGGAAAATTCCAAGAAAGGCTATCTACCGATAGGCCATGGAATTTCTCTCTCGAAGAGGGATTGTCCGACAACACCTCAAGAGAGAGCGTATGGGTAGGATTCCATATGCTTCAGCAGTGGGATCTATCATGTACGCCATGACATGTACACGACCAGATGTGGCATACTCACTAGGGGTAGTGAGTAGATACCAATCTGATCCAGGAGAGAATCACTGGAAGGTTGTTAAAACCATCCTGAAGTATTTAAGAAATACTAAGGACCAGTGGCTTATATATGGTGAATCGGACTTGAGACTTATAGGATTTACAGACTCTAGTTTCCAGTCTGATCGCGATGATAGCAAGAGTGTGTCAGGATTTATTTTTACCCTTAATGGTGGGGCTGTCTGCTGGAAGAGTTCCAAGCAGCACACTGTGGCTGATTTAGTATGCGAGGCAGAGTACATTGCTGCATCAGATGCTGCCAAAGAAGCGGTGTGGCTGAGAAAATTCATCACCGAGCTCGGAATAGCACCCTCCCTTGTTGGTCCAGTTCTGCTCTACTGCGACAGCTCTGGAGCCATTGCTCAGGCGAAGGAACCAAAGGCACACCAGCGGACGAAGCATATTCTGCGCCGCTACCATCTCATCCGGGAGATCGTGGATCGAGGTGACGTCGACCTTCAGAAGATCGACGGGAAGGAGAACCTGACTGACCCATTCACTAAAGCCATTGCGGTGAAGGAGTTCAACGACTACAAGTCGAAGATGGGTATTAGATACTGCACCGATAGGCTTTAGACCAAGTGGGAGATTGTTGGGAATAGTGTCCCAAAGCCAATCGTCAGCCTGTTGACGGTTGTGCTCCTTTTGTATTAGTACATGAATTATAAATAAATAAAAGTTATTTTGGTATTTTTTTCATCACAAATATTTCATCTTCTAATGAACTCCTGTGTTGTGGTGAAGTCCTTAGGACTATTTAGACTCGACAAAGGAGGATTTGTCGTTTAGTCCTTAAACATGTTCGCGACCAAATGATACGTTGTTACCAAGGACGACAATATTTATCGAGCATAGGTCATTGTGTGCCATATGGGTTGGTTGTCCTCATAACCAAAGAGTGTGGAGACACTGGTATGGCATACAGGTGAGATGTAATGGTACATCTGCACTGAACGTGACCAACTCCGGAGCTATTTCTGCTGTCAAGATTTGCTCTGATGGGATATGGGTATAAATGTCCCTCTGACCTGAGACCGCCACGATGACTTGCAAGCAACTCACTGCACTTAGGCACTGGACTACCTGAATTTCTAATTCAGTGACGGAAGGTTGCTGGGTGTAGTCAAGTACTTGACTTGTCGGTGCGTGTGTCAAGATGGGATTGACCACTCCAGTTTAGGAGCTGTGTACAGTCGTGTTTCAATTTAGCAAAACCTTGGCCAGGGTAGTCCTAGTGAGGAGTCACAGGACTAATTGAGTTGAGCACGATTCGGATGATATCATCAGGGTTGACAGTTTAACTCTGAGTCATCCTAAACACAGGGGTCAAAAGGGATGAATTATACGGTAACCATATTCATGTAGGTTCTGAATGTTGCGATTGCGATTATTCGACCTATCCGATCGTCGGGTACCATTGCTAGATGGTCACTTCGATTAGTACAGAAATTGGTTCCTGTGCTACCGGCTTAGGTTCGAACCTGCGGGGTCACACACATTAGAGGTTCCTTTCTGATCTGATGGCTGATTATGAGTCTTATCTATCTGGGACTCTATGATTGAGAATTAGGATTCTCTAATCATGAGTTCCACACATTTTGGGTACCGGGGTCAAAATTTTGAATTTCAAATTTTGAATTTGATATTTGAACTCTTTGATCAGGGTTTCATATCGATGGTCTCTGATGCCTGATTGCCCATCAGATTTGGACTCAATATTTATGAGAGGTTTAATTAGTGATTTAATCACTAATTAACTCAATTTGATTGAGTAATTATTTTTGGATCAAGTTCAATTGAATTGGATTCAGTTTGGATTGACCCTATTAGGTTAAATGTTGACCTAATCGCTAAGGTGGTTTAGTCCCTGATTTGATCAGGGGTTAGGTTTAGTTAATTTCTGATTTGATTAGGATTTTATTAAGCCTAATTAAGCCTAATTATGTTGGGTTTAATTTGATCTAATTGTGCTCAACCTATTTTAAACTAGGTTGGCTCAATTTGAATCAAACCACCTTGTTTTAAATTCCCTGCGTCACCCAACTTCCTTGCACCCATTTGAATTCACGAGAAGAAACTTCTCATGAAATTTTTTTCATGCAAAACCCTTCCCCACGTCCTCATTTGTGCGCCATATGGATGGATAAAATAATTAGTTAGCCATTCAAATTCAAAGCATGTTTGAATTTGAATGGATAACTTCTCACTTGCCCTTTCATCCTTATCCATTTTGTGTGCCACATTACTTACACGAGAAAAGGTTTCTCATGAAACTTTTTCACGCACAAAGAGCCACGCCCTTTCTCTTCTCACGCCCAAAAGGATAGGGATAAGTTGGTTTTCGTTTGAATTCAAATTTGATTTGAATTCAAATGTGTAACCTCTTGTCTTTATCCTCTCACGCGGATAAGACACGTTCGACGTTGTTTTAAAAAGAGGAGAAAGGTGGGACGTGCGTAAAAAAATTAGGAGAGAAACTTTGGGGCATGAGGAAGGCTTCTGCAGAAGGTGAAGGTCCAAAACCTTTCGAGAGAAAAAGAAAGAAAAGAGAGAAAATTGGGTACAGGGTTTTTGGTGTGTACCCTAGGGTTTCTACCTAGGGTTCGGGAAGTGAGATTGGTGTGCCACGAGTGTCGTGAGTCCACCAAGTTTCAGAGAGAGATCCATCAGCCTCTCAAGTAACTGTGCAGACGATCTGGAGCATCCGAGAAGTCGGCACACATCGATCGAAGGAGTTCGATCAACATCTGCCATCAAAAGGGTGAAATCACGAACTAGCATTCGTGAGGAGCTGATCAGACGGGAGCTTCGTGTGGACGATCCACAGAGGCCAGACAGTTGGGTGGCTGCGACGTGATGATCAGAGCCCTCTGACGGTGATCAGATTGCGGTGATCGACTACCCACAAAAGGTGATGTGTTCTGAACACAGTACTGTAAAACGTTTACTGATTCAAATTTGAATTTCAAATTTAAATGCATGCTGTTATATCATATTTAGATCCTAGTGTAGGGTTAATTAGTATTAATTAATGAGATTAATTAATAATTCTACTGTAAAATAGTAATTTTGAAAAGTTTTAAAATTACCATTTTGCCCCTGCACTAAATTTTCGCAACAAAACTATGCAATGAAGATTGACTACATGAAAGTAAATTAATTGGGTATATATAAGATATATATTTTCTAGGATGGAATGGTCATCACACCGAAGAATTTGATAAGTTGATAAAAGCCAAGCATGCAAAACTACCCATATATGGCCTCTTACATGAGTCACAAATGATCGAATATAGCTTTTGACCCAAGGAATGATTTTGATGATTACATAATATTAAAGTATAAAATGAGATTAATATCTTTGAAATGTGGTTGAGAATATTTTTGTAGGAAGCTAATCCTTATGATAAACTTTGAAGTCATATTTGAAAACACTTGGGAAGCTTTTGAATAAAAAAAAAAGTTTGGATACAAATTAAATGAAAAAGACTGAATGGAAGAGTTCGAATCGACTCTAACAGTATTCGAGTCGACTCTGGCACATCTGACATTAGCACGCAAGATGGTACTGGCACAGTACTCGAGTCAACTCAATTGGTGCGAGTCGAAGTTCTCAGAAAAAGATAAAAAGATTAATTTTTAGACATATGATTCGAGCTGACTCCAGCAGACTTCAAGTCGACTCTTGTAGAATTCAAGTTGACTCACGGATTGCTCAAGTTGACTTGAGATTCCTGACAACAATAACAAACTGTGCAAAACTTGTTGCAGAAATATCCAAAAGTGGTTATTTCGTCCAAATATCATCCTCAACATTCCAAAACGGTTAGTTTTCAAATTCAAATTGCTTTAAATGGTCAATTAGAGGAGGATTTCAAATGGAGGAGAAAGCTAATTGAATACTAAGAAGAGTATATTCAAGGAAAAAAGTCTATTTTCAGCTAAATAAACATTTAAGAGTATTTTTCACCTCCACATCAGAAAGCTCTTGATTTTTGTGAAGGCCATCAGTAAGAGAAAAGTGCCCAATCTCGTGCAAAGCATTCAAGTGATCCTCAAGCAGCATTCAAAGTATTTTATCTGCTCATTAAGGAGTTGTTTATATTATAATTTTTATTTTGCTAAAATATATTATAACAAGTTTCAAAGGATTTGAAACTTGAGAAAAAAATTATGGTTGGTGATCCCGCAAAGTCAACTGGGTTGATTGTGATCCTGAAAAGCAATCGATGTAAGTTTTAGTTGATGAGCTCAAAAAATCAACTAGATTAGTTTGTGATCTCGATTAAAATAAACACACTGTAATCAGTGAATTATAATGCAAAATCCTTAAGTGGAGCTTGGAGAGTGGACGTAGGTGCTGAGTGTGCATTGAACCACTATAAAATCTCTTATGCTTGTGTGGTGTGCTTGTATTTATTTATTTTATATTCTTGTTTAGCTTATATTTATTTGTTTTCGCTACTATTCACTGCATTCACTGCACATTAGAGTTGGGCATCGAGTTGGGCCGCCCATGGGTTGGTCTGGCCCGGCACGAACTGGGCCATGTCTGGCATGGCCTACGAAGCACTGTAGTGGGCCGCACCATGGCACGACCCAACTCTAGGGGCCAGGCTGGGCTGGGGGTTTGGTGGCTTGCAGCCCAGGCCTGGCACGGCCCGCGTGCCAGCCCATGTGGGCCTTGGCATGGCCCATTTGGCACGACATATTTTTAAAGTTTTTATTTTAAAAAATAATTTTTATAAAATAAAACAGGTTGGGGAATAAATAAAAAAAAGATAGGAGATATTGAATTTTTTTTTGTAAAAATAAAAACTATCTTATAATGGTGGAAGATTTGGAATGGATCCTTATCAGTTTATTAATATAAATCAAAATTGTATAAAAGAGAGAGAGGGGCTAGGTTGGACCTCCAGAATATAATGTGAAAGAGAGAAGAAAATAGAGTTTGTGTCGTTCTCATCATCAGATCTAGTATCATGTTCTCCTTTGTCCTGAAGTCTCGCCTCCGCATCTAGCCAATCTTTGAAGTAGAACAGCATCTCAATTGTCTCGCCCGACATTCTACTCTTTTCATTCAGAATGCATCGATCTGTACTAAAAGTTGATTCCGATGCTACTGTATAGATCGACATAGCTAAAATATCACGTACAATTACTGACATAATAGGATATTGATTTTTCATACTCTTCTACCAGACCAACACATCAAGATGTTCTATTTGATTTTCATCTAATGCATAAAAAAATTTATTTTGTAAATAAAATTTTAATTCGTTGTTTAAAGATGGAGAAGATGCAAATGAAGAAGATGCATGTGAATGTCTCCTATGTGCAAAGAATGAAAAAATAGATGATGAATGAAAGGTACTAGAAGTGGATTGTGAAAATGATGTGGACTGTCTAGATCCACGAATCTTTTCATCATACAATGCAAAAATATCATAAAGTAGCTAAGTTACCTCAGCTTTAAATGCTTCAGAATTATAATTCATATATTTATTAATTTCATCAAGTAAAATATGTACGCCACTTAATTTGATCTGTGAATCAAATATAGCAGCTAAGTTATGCATGGGATATACCATGTCCCAATATTAATTTCATTTATTTTTTATTTTATAAATAATAGTTATTAAAATATCATCATATATATATTGTGCAAATTAACCATAAATTATGTATGCTTGTTGTAAAAATATACAAGAGATTAAAAAATAAATGCCGAAAAGAGTATTTGTAGCATTATAAAGACTAACAAAAAAATCTTCTAATTTTTTTTAATCATTTTCAATCAAAATAAAGTCTAATCCATAATCATTTATATATGCATTTAATAAATTTTTGTATGGATATGCATCATGAATCATTGTATATGTAGAGTTCCAATAGATAACTACATCAAGTTTAAATTTTTTAAAATATTTATCACGATCTAGATACAATTGTTTAAATACTTATAATCGTACTTTTGAAGCATGAATAAAAGATACTGCATTCTTAATTTTTATAATTATATCTTGAACTATATCTATTTCAGCTTAAACAGAAAGATTCAAAATATGATATATACATCTAATATGAAATAATTTCTCATAAAGAATGGGATGAAAAGAGTCCTTCAATAATTGGACAGCTATATTATTATTAAATGTATTATCAAATGTAACAAATATAATTTTATTACTAATACCATATGTAGCTGTAATTTGATAAATAGCATTAAAAATTTGTTGGTCAGAATAGGGATAATCAAAGGAATGAAAAGTAAGAATATGCTTATTTAATTACCAATCATAGTTTATATAATTAGTAGTAACAGTAATAAAAGATATACTACCTACAGATGTAGTCTATATATCAAAAGTTAATGATATTTTTGTATTTAAGATAGAAAGAGTTTCAATCAAATTATTCTTCATTGCTAAATAATTAGTCATAGCTACTCTTCTAAATGTACATCTATTGGTTCTTCTGTAAGTAGGCTGTAAGACTAATTAAATATACTCTTCAAAATTAAAAGATTCACATAAGCTAAAAGATAATTTATCCCTAATTATTTATTTTACAAATATTTTTCTTTGATTTTCATGATTATAAGCAAAAGTTCCTACAAGGACCTCCCTTTGTGTATTAACGTGCTTTGAAGATGAGAATCACTTATCTTATGAGATTTTTGATGTCTTTTCAAATGGCCAGTTCCTCGAATACTAGCATAATTATATAATTTGATATATTTTTTATATTTTACCTTGTAGACTCCATCAATCAAAACTCTATCAAAATCATTCCATACAGCACTAGTCTTCTTACAGAAAGAGGATCCAGCTTCAACAGAAAGGGCTTCAGAGGGAGTAGGAAGAGTTTCTTCCTCCTCAAAAATAGAAAAAATACTGACTTGTATGGCGACAATACTCTCATCATCATAAGTTGCCATCTAAACTAAGTAAATGCCAAAAGATAAAAACTAATCCGTAACAAGCAAAAAAAAATTAAGTAGAGCCGAAGAGGAAGAAGAGGTAGAGCGGAGGGTTGGAGAGTCAGAAGAGGAGGGCTGGGCCATCGGAGAGTTTGATAGTTAGAGAGTCAGATTTGTGGAGCCGAAGAGGTAGATCAGAGTCGAGCCGAAGAGAGTAGAGCAGAGTAATTGAAGAACTGCCTTTTGAACTCCGATCTCCAAAAGGGGGACACTTCCTCCTCTTATATAACTCTTGAATTGCTAAACTATAATTGCTACTTTCTAATCGAATGGAAGAGAGAAGAATTGCTAGAAGAGAGAATAAAAAGGAGTAGAGAGATTAGAGAGGGAGAGAATTGGTTTGATGAATTAGTATGGTGAGAATGAAAGAGAAGGGCCCTATTTATAAAAGTCCCAAAACTTTCATTTTTTCAAAATACCCCTTAATTTAGCCATTTTTGGCTGTTGGAGGGGTCAAAATAGTAAAAACAAAAAAATTAGCAGTTAGGACCCCCTAAAATATAAAAAAAATCCAAATTAACCGTTATGGGCCATGTCTGGCCCGTTTGGACCAATTACGGGTCATGCCAGGTGCGGCCCATTTGAGGCCATTACAGGCTGTGAGGCATGGCCCGTTTGGACTAAAAAAAAGGAGGCCGGGCTGGACGAGCCAACAGGCCTGTTGGCCCATCAGTCCTCGAGCCTAGGGCCATGCTGGGTGGAGGGTTTAGGCCTTTCGTGCCGTGCCGGCATGGCCCGTTTACCAGGCACGGCTCACTACAGTACTTGGCTCGATGGGCTTAGGCTGGGCCGAGCCAGGCACGGTTCGATGTCTAATTGTACTGTACATTTATAGCACTTCATATAGTTTATTTTGAAAAACAGCACATATTTATCTAAGAATTTTGAAAACTCAATTCATTCCACCTCTTGGGTTGTCTAACTGAACAACAATAGCTCTTTCAGGTGTGATACATAAATTAATTACTTAGATCTTGATCTATCTAATAGTTTGATCATTTTCTATAGTTAGTTGATGACCAACCAACTTTTAGGTGTAAAAATATTCATAACCATCCTATTTCCCATCACTTGGCAGCCCTTTCCCGCACTCAAGACAGATTTTGATAGATTAATGATTATGGCTTTGCTGGTGTAGGATTCCTCAAAAAGGCCATGGTGCGAAACTTATTTGTATAGCCTCTTTTGAATCATTGATAGTGTACTCAGTCCCTACATTAGAATTAGAGCAACTTAGGAGGTGCATTGCTTTTTATGTGTTGAGAGCTTCTCAAATATGGTTGGAAGGGCATTCATTTAGTAGTTCTTTATTAGATTAATAATCTTAGCTTACTCAAACCTCCAGTGAATCCATTAGTGACATCTGACAGATCAAGAGTTTAGCGACTGCTCAAAGTCTCACTTTTGGGGGGAATAAACAAATCATTAGATCGGTTGGCTAGGTAGGATCGATGAGGATGCTTGATTTGACCATCACCAGCCTTTAGCTCGTGAGGCCCAGCATTTTAGTTGGACCGGCCCAACTGTAAGCCCACGAACAATGAAAAATCAAAAAAAAAAAAGAAGCCTAGAAGAGGACTTCCAATGGGAGTCTTCTTCCTTGATGACTTTCGATAGGAGTCAAATTTTTAGAGGCCACGTGAGGCAAGGAAACCCCTAGCCTGCACCTCTATTTAAGAGATCTTGACCCTCCATCAAAGAGCACCACACCTCTTCCTTTTTTCTTTCTTCCTCTTTCTCCCTCTTTTCATGGATTACCATTCACTGTGGCCATTGGAAACACGGCTAGACATGCCACCAAAAAACATGATCGGATACACTATCGAAATCGAGGTAAGGTCCCGATCTCATCTCCTCTCTCTATTTCGATCATAAATGCCATTAGAAATCTGTCGGATTTCCATCATGAATGTATTCTCCTATTTCTTTCATCTTCTTTTCTTCCAAGATTGGTCACTATCACCTGACGTGGCTGTGCTTTAGTTGGCAAGGCCCAGGCCAAGCCACTAGAGGGTTGTTGTTGTCTGAGATTGCTGCTGTGGGGGAGGGCTGACCTATAGCCCTATCTTCCCTTCCTCTATTTTTATGAAGAAGAAAGAAGAACATGAGAGAAAGAGAAGAAAAGACAAAAAATAGAGAAAAAAAAAAGAGAAAAAAAAGGAGAGTGAGTTTCTCTCGCTTTCCTCTCTCTCTTCCTTTCCTCTGTTCATTTGCTTTTCTTAGTTTCTCTCTCCATTTTTTCTCTTTAATTTCTCTCTATAACTTTCTCTCTCTAGATTGTTTCTCTTTTTTCATGTATTTTTCTGTTTAGAAATCCTATGGATACCAATAGAGGGTATAGATATCTAGATGAACCCAAACTGACCAATTAACACTAGGAGGGATCTTGGACCTGTGGTATTATGATTGTTTACCATAATTTTTCACCATCCCTAATCATTTATAATTTTTATATTTGATCTTGATTATATGGACACTACAAAAAAAAAATTGTGGCAAAAATTTTATCACAAAAAATTCATTTGTTATCATTAAAACTTTTTGTGACAAAATCATCGCATAGTTGTTGCTAAAGCCCTGTTGTAATAAGTTGTGACTGACTTTTTACGACAAAACTTATTTTGCCACAAAAAATATACTTTTAATAATAAAATAGCATTTTGTCACAAAAAAAGTCTTATCTAGCAATAAATATTTTGTCATAAAAAGATATAAAATTTTATCAAAAAAATATTTTTGTCACTAAAAAAATTAAGGTTTTATTCGATATGCATTATTAAGTGACAAAATTTTTTTATCACTAAAAATCTAGCTTTACGATAAAATATTTTGCTACTAAAAATTTTATTTTGAGATAAAACTTTTTGTCACAATAGATTATTAAGAAAAAAATTTAAGCAATAAAATATTTTTATCATTAAAAGTTGAATATTGCAATAAAATATTTTTATACAAATAAAATTTTGAATATAATAAGATATATATTTTTAGCAATAAAATATTTTGTCACAAAAAATATTTTGATGATAAAATATTTTGTCATAAAAAATTAATTTATAATTTAAAAATAATTTTTAGTAACAAAATTTATTGTCATAAAATGTTAACATGCCTTTAAAAAATCTTTTAGTGATAAAATATATTACCACAAAAAAATTAATCTATCATTAGTCATAAAATTTATTATCACAAAAAGTTAATCTACCATTAAAAAATGATTGTTAATGATAAAATTTATTATCATAAAAAAATAACCTACCATTAATGACAAAATTTATTGTTACAAAAAAATTAACCTATTATATTTTTTAAATAATTAAAAAATATATTAAAATTTAAATTAATTAACCTATTCATAATAATTCAAATATCCTTCAAATACATAGTCATATAAAAATTTCTATATATTCCTCCATGCATCAAAAGGTTTTAAAATGCATTGTTCCTTTAAATATATAGTCATATAATTTTTTTCGTAACAAAAGTTCACAAAGAAAATGATAAGTCTCATACAACACCCATAAAGTTATAAAATATCCAAATCTTAAGTAACAACTATAAAACCAAAAAGCTTCCGCAAAGCTCCCACGTAAGTTAATTGTCTCCTCAACTACAAAAGCGAATAAAGCTTCAAGAAAGCTCCCATGCAAGTCAATTCCTTTCTTTACAACCTACAATACAAAAAAATAAATAAACCCAAAATATTAGAGTAACATAAGCATACATGCAAAATTAAAAAATCTTTAAGCATGCATATAAGATATTTTTGTTACTTTATATGAAATTAATACAAATATTAAATAACCATAATCAAATAACAATGACAACCACTACCACCATAATCATTCCATAACTATCCAAGCAATCACAAGTAATACAACATATCATTATGCTAATACATCTACCATTTAAAAATACAACAATAATAACCACTATAGCACAACTACTACCGCCATAATCATTTCATAACAATTTAAACAACTATAAGTTATACAACATATAACTATGCTTTTATATCTATCTATTCAAAAACATCCACAAGTGACTACTACCACTACAACCACTACCATCATAATCATTCCATAACTATCTAAGTAACCATTAGTAATATAATATCTAGCCATGCTAATACATCTATCTATTCAAAAATATAACAATGACAACCACTACGATTATAATCATTTCATAACTATCCAACCATCACTATAACAACCATATTAACTTTAAATTTTTAAATCACCATCACAAACAATCAACAATTATAATAATTAAATTATTATAACTAAGAGATAGTAAATAAGTGACTTTACCATCAAAAAAAATAAACTACTAAACCTGATAATGTGTTTTAAATTATACCGCAAATGCACGATATGCAATGTAGCACGTTCGGCGAGTACAGATCAATCCCACGAGGAACTGGATGTTTGAATCATATTCAAATTCTTTCTCAGGCGAGCTTTAACAAAGAGGAGAAGAATTTATCAGATTATGTTGGATTACTAACTACCAAAGCATTAAAATAATTAAATATAGAAATAAATAATCTAAAAGATTTAAGACTTTTGAATCTACTAGACCAATGATTTAGATAGCTTTTCTATGATTTTTTTTATGATGTCTCTTGATTAAGGTGTAAAGCATGAATAAGCATGAACCATGAAGAAACTTAACTCAACTATGATCCATCAAATATTTTACTTTTATCTTAATTAAGAGATTCTCCTTTCAACTACTTCTCTTGTGTTATCCAAATATTGGCTATGAAGGGGCTTAAACACAACTATAACCTATCAAAGTTTTTCACAAAGAACAAAGAAGAAGTAAGGATTTTAAAAAAATTGTGAGCCTTCTACTTATTATTCCCTCTTGTACCGAATCAAGCATAGACTATGAAGAGATTCTAACCTAACTATAATCCATCAAGTCTCTTGGCAAGAGAGATGAAGGGAGAAGAACTCTAAAAATTAAAAGTTCGAAAAAAAATTAAAAAAAGAAGGCTTCTAATCATAGTCTAGTTTCATCGCAAACTGTAGGAGGATTGCTTAATTAGACATAAATTGATTTGAAGCAAACATAAAAGAGAACTATATTAATTATAAAAATTTAAAATTATAAGAATTAAAGGATTGCAGAAAAATAAATACAAAAATTTAAACTACTTTAGTGCTGAAATTAAAAATTACATAAATTAAATTAAAGAAAAAAATTAATTTATTACTGAAATAAAATTTTTAATACAAAAATTATTAACTCATAAGCTATTAACAAGGCTTGGAGTTGGAACAGAAAATTAAAATAAAAGGAAGAGAAAAATCTAAATTAAGATTTCTTCCTTTTTGTGTGTTGAAGGATAGAAGAAAGTAGGAATAAGGCTAAAAAATTTAAAATATGGATATTTCCATCTGTCATGCGAGACTCTACAAAAGATATGGTGTGGAAAGAGATATCTCTAAGAACAGAGGCATTGAGGCCTTTTTATAAGTGTTAGGAGAGAAAAGATTTTCATAATTTTTTGACGTGGGACTAAAGAAAGGCGTAAGAATTAGGAGATGAACAGATGAGATTTGAGAGATAAGGGAGGATGAGGCAAACTGTTTAATTCTAAATCTCTCTCTCTAAAATTTTTTTAAAATATATATACATACATACATATATATATATATATATATACATACATACATACATACATATACATACATACATATACATATATACATACATACATATATACATATATGTTGGTGCAAAAATCCGCCTGCATCGGAGAAGCTGGAGTTGTGGGGGTCGCGGTCGCCGCCGGGACCTGCAAAAGAAGTCTAAACCGGAGGTGGGGTTGCTCCGGCAAGATCCTCCGATGCTCAAGTCAGTTCTCTGCCTCAACAAGAATGGAGTGCTCGAACGAAAATTTTAGCAGAGTTTCTAGGTAGAAATGAGGGCTTAGAGAATAACATATCTGGGGTCCCCTTTTATAGACGGGGGGAGCAGCGGGCTGATAGCGACTGTTTATGATCGCCTCGTCGTGGGCCGTACGGGGCCAGGAGGAATTTATCATGAAGAGTAATGGGGTGGAGTCGTGGCTGTCACCATGGCTCACCACGTGGAATTAGTTGCGGGGAGTGGAACGGCGTCCGTTGTCGTGACTCGTCAGGGAGTGGTGGAACCACTCAGGATCCGCCGCAGGGAGTGGAGCAGAATCGTGGCCGTTACTGCGGCCTGCCAGGGAGTAATGGAGCCACATAGGATCCGCCGCAGGGAGTGGAGCGGAATCGTGGCCGTTACTGCGGCCTGCCAGGGGGTCCAGACTTATCGGCTGAAGTTCGGTTGGAGTCTGTAGCTGGAGTTGGAGGCGAAGTCTGGCTCCCGTAGGAGCTCGGATTAGGTCTTCCTGCAGTCGAAGTTGGGGACGAAGTCCGGCTCCCGTAGGAGTCCAGACGAAGTTTGTCTGCAGCCGAAGTTGGAGGCGAAGTCCGGCTCCCATAGGAGCTCGGACGAGGTCTTCCTGCAGTCGAAGTTGGGGACGAAGTCCGGTTCCCGTAGGAGTCCGGACGAAGTTTGTCTGCAGCCGAAGTTGGAGACGGAGTCCGGCTCCCTAGGAGTCCGGACGAAGCTTGTCTGCAGTTGAAGTTGGAGACGGAGTCCGGACGAAGCTTGTCTGCAGTTGAAGTTGGAGACGGAGTCCGGACGAAGCTTGTCTGCAGCCGAAGTTGGAGATGGAGTCCGGCTCCCGTAGGAGTCCGGACGAAGCTTGTCTGCAGTTGAAGTTGGAGACGGAGTCCGGCTCCCGTAGGAGTCCGGACGAAGCTTGTCTGCAGCCGAAGTTGGAGATGGAGTCCGGCTCCCGTAGGAGTCCGGACGAAGTTTGTCTGCAGCCGAAGTTGGAGACGGAGTCCGGCTCCCGTAGGAGTTCGGACGAAGCTTGTCTGCAGTTGAAGTTGGAGACGGAGTCCGGCTCCCGTAGGAGTCCGGACGAAGTTTACCTGTAGAATCCCCGAGGGGTCACTCCGGACACGAACTTCGATTGGGGGGGTTTTACACCCAACACCAGTCCCCCTACTTTCGAGTTTGAGTTTCGATCGGAGGAAGTACAGAAAATTTTTACAGTCGAAGTCATTTCTTTGAATTCTGCACACGACCGCCCTCGAAAATCCTGGCATTTAATGCACGCATGCTGGAGCCTTTTTCCGATTAGGGCGATCCGAAGAGTCTTTTCGAAACTCTCACCAGGACGTGATCCTAAGCGTCACGCCATAAAAGTTCATGAATGGTCAACCCTATGCCGCGGTGAGGGAGACACATGGTGGGCACTGGTTGGCCTAGGGACATCCGCCACCATAACTGCGCCAGGCTTCATTGCCTATTTAAGCCCTCGCCTTTCCTCCAGGGGCTTCACTTCGCCTGAGGGTCGACGCCTTTCTTTCGCCTGAGAGCTTAGCCACCCAGTCGCTCCATCGGTGCCCCTTCCAACTCCGAGCATCCTTTGCATCGGTCTTTGCCATCTCTGCCGGCTCTCCGTCATCTCCAGTCCCCTGAGTCTCTCCGAGGGGTTCCCCCACCGGGGCCTCCGCCCCAGAGGCCAATCTCAAGAGGATGCCATGGACTAGGAAGGGTGCGAGGAGGAGAACAGTAGTCTGTGAATTCTCTGGTTGTCAAGCTACCGCTGAGGGTTCCCATTGCCTTAAAGGGGGCTCGAGGGAGAATTCCTTCAACAACAGGGGTTTAATAACGGGGACAACCGATGAAGGTGTTCCACCTGAGAATTTTGGAGTAGCTGAATGGGGCGACACCGGTCAAGGGGGCAGAGCTTTCATCACAAGCTGTGGCGGGATCCTTGATGTCGTCGGGGCCGAGGGACCAGAAGCGGTCGGCGTCGACGGTGGGGCAGTAGAACTTGTTGCGGGGATGGTGGAAGTAGAGCATGCTGACCTTGCCGGAACACCTAGGATGGTGGTTGTCGTGGAGCATACGGTGATGGCACATATCTCCGACGCCATCACTGCCTCCGGGGTAACTCCAGTTCTTCTTGAAACAGGTCGTCGTCGCCGCTGCCGTTGCCTTTGCTGCTCCCTGAATTCTATCCCATCCTTTTCCCCCTAGGGTTGGGATTTCGGAGATGGAGTGGAACGAGACGGGGGGCGAGAGCCGAGAGGCTTATCACACGTACTGAAAAATACTGCTGGAAAGGACAGAACTGAGAAGAGAAGTCTACAGCTTGAAGTGGCCTCCGGTGTATCCCTTTCGAGTCTGGTAATAATATTTTCTTTTTCTGGCCCTTCGGATCTTGTAACGTACATCTTGTTAATCAAAAAATGGGAAAGAGATTTTGTTACTTCGTCTGCACTTTACGTCGAATTGTTGTCTGCCGAACTTCTTTCCTTTACTATTGTTATTGTTGTATTCTCTTCTCTCTATTTCTCTTCTTTTCTTCTTTTTTCTCTTTTTTTTTTTTTGACGTCGTCCGTAGGTTATCGGTAGTTGTCACGTCGGCTCACCTTTCAGTTATCCTTCTCCCTCAACCTTAATGGCTCTATAATGTATATTTGATGAATAATATGAAAAAAAAATTTTTTGCTACCTCTTTTGCTCATGTGTTGAATTGTCGCTTGCCGAGCTTCTTTTCGGCCTTTGCATTGTTCGAAGGTACCCGATTGCCATCGTATCGACCCATCCTTTTCGTCCGTGGCCGCAGATTTGTCTGGGGCCGCTCGAATTTGGTGCCTCCCATCAGGGCTCAGGCTCGGAGGTCCGAGCTTCCGTCACCCTGAGGAAGTCGTCTCATCTCGGGCTTGCGTTGAGAGCTGGAGTTCTTGATAAGAACCCCAATCCTTGCTGAGACGGGGTTCTCTGCATCTTTGATGCTGTTTATTTTCCATTCGTCATTGACGTAGTCCATCGCTTTCCTTCTTAACCCCTCCCCCCTTTTTCTTTTTCGAGTGAGATTTTTCCTTCGCTCTTGGTGGGGCCACGGGAGTCTGGCTCCCGTAGGTGAAGTCGGGGTGAAGTCCGGCTCCCGTGGGAGTCCGGATGGAGTCTACCTGAAATTGAAGTCAGAGGTGAAATCTGGCTCCCGTAGGAGTCCGGACGGAGCTTACCAACGGTCGAAATCGAGGGCGAAGTCCGGCTCCCGTAGGAGTCGGGACTGAGCCTTATTACGAAGGGGCCGCTGGGAAGGTCCCCCTTTTTCTCATCTGGTCTTGAATGACCAGACCTTAATTGATGTCGGGGCGAAGTTCTTCCCCTATTTCTGTCGTAACAGGTTTCAGCTCTGGTTAGGACGAGGTTCTCCACCTGTCTCTAACGCGGCTGCAGGGGCACATATGGGCGTTGCTGGGCCCTTCCCCCCATCCGGTCTAGGTGTAACCGGGCTTTCGACTTTGCTCAAGTTAGGGCAAGGTTCTCCTCCTGTCCCTAACAGGGCTGTGGGGGCGCATATGGGCGTTGCAGGGCCTCTCCCCCCATCCGGTCTAAAGAGAATCGGACCTTTGACTTTGCTCAAGTTAGGGCGAGGTTCTCCTCCTATCCCTAACAGGACTGTGGGGGTGCATATGGGCGTTGCAGGGCCTCTCCCCCCATCTGGTCTAAAGAGAACCGGGCCTTTGACTTTGCTCAAGCTAGGACGAGGTTCTCCTCCTGTCCCTAACAGGGCTGTGGGGGTGCATATGGGCGTTGCAGGGCCTCTCCCCCCATTCGGTCTAAAGAGAACCGTGCCTTTGACTTTGCTCAAGTTAGGGCGAGGTTCTCCTCCTGTCTCTAACAGGGTTGTGGGGGTGCATATGGGCGTTGCAGGGCCTCTCCCCCCATCCGGTCTAAAGAGAACCGGACCTTCGACTTTGCTCAAGTTAGGGCGAGGTTCTCCTCCTGTCCCTAACAGGGCTGTGGGGGCGCATATGGACGTTGCAGGGCCTCTCCCCCCATCCGGTCTAAAGAAAACTGGGCCTTCGACTTTATCGAGATGAAGTTCCCCTCCTGCTTCCGACACAGTTTGTTTTGACTGTCCTGTCGATATAAGCTAGTGCCAAGAGGGAAGATATGCAAATATGCAACTTTTATTTAAAATAGAGTTATCGGTAATACATTAGTAGGTTTTTCGAGCTTCATGATCGCGGGAGGTCTGCTCCTCAGAGCTCCTTGAGGTAATAAGTTCCGGGTCGGACTACTTCTTTGACCTCATACGGGCCTTCCCAGTTTGGGGCGAGCTTCCCTTGATCCTGAGGTTGCGAGACAGCGGCTCGTCGTAGCACTAGATCTCCTGCTCTAAAGGCTTTATTCTTGATCCGGGAATTGTAATAGCGGGCGACTTTCTGTCTGTAGGCTGCCATCCAAACTTGAGCTACCTCCCGCTTTTCTTCCAGCAAGTCAAGGTTGGCTTTAAGACCTTGCGAATTTTGATGTTCGTTGAATGCCACGACTCGTGCCGATGGGAGTTTAAGCTCAATTGGGATGACGGCCTCCGTTCTGAAGGCTAAAGCAAAGGGGGTCTCCCATGTGGGCAGTCTTTGGGTAGTTCGATACGCCCACAGCACATGATAAAGTTCGTCTGCCCAAGTCCCCTTCGTCTTTTCAAGCCTTGTCTTGATCTCCTGCAGCAGGGTTCTGTTGGTCACTTCAGCTTCGCCATTCGCCTGAGGATGGGCTACTGATGTGAAGTTGTGGGAGATGTTTAGATCTTCACAGAATTCGACGAATCTTGCTCCCGCGAATTGCCGCCCATTATCAGTGATTAGGGTCCTCGACAGACCGAACCTGCATACAATTGACTTCCAAACAAAATCTTGCACTTTTGCTTCTGTGATTTTTGCCAGTGGTTCGGCTTCAACCCACTTGGTGAAGTAGTCAATCGCTACTAGGAGGAACTTCCTCTACCCCGACGCCACGGGAAAGGGTCCAAGGATGTCCATCCCCCATTGCACAAAAGGCCACGGGCCACTCAAGGGTGTAAGCTCGGTGGCGGGTTGTCTCTGGATGTTGGCATATCTCTGGCATCGATCACATTTTCTGACGTATTCAATCGAGTCATGATGCATCGTCGGCCAGTAATATCCTTGTCGGAGCAACTTGTGGGATAGAGATCTAGCCCCCAGATGGCTTCCGCAGATTCCTTCATGCACCTCCCACAAGGCGTAATCAGCTTCCGAAGGCCGGAGACATTTCAAAAGGGGCAAAGAGTATGATCTCTTGTACAACTTGCCCTCATAAAGGATGTATCGGGAGGCTTGATTCCGGAGCTTCCGAGCTTCTTTCGCATCCTGGGGGAGGACCCCGTCTCTGAGATATGTTATCAGTGGGTCGATCCAGCTGGGCTCGTGGTCAATTTCCAACACGAACCGCGATTCTTCCGTACTCGGGCACTTGAGCACTTCAAAGAGAACACCCTTGGGTAATTCGGCCGGAGCCAGCGTTGCCAGCTTGGAGAGAAGGTCGGCCCAGGTATTTTCCAACCTCGGAATCTGCCTGATGTCGAAACTGCTGAAGGCGGGGACGAGCTCCTTTACCTTTTCAAGATATTTAGCCATGCTGTCCTTCCGCGCTTCGTAGTTTTCGTTGACTTGTCCCACTACTAGTTGAGAGTCGCTGTGGACCTGGAGCCGATCTATTCCCAGCTCTTTGACGATCCTCAGTCCTGCGATCAGAGCTTCATATTTTGCTCTGTTGTTTGTTGTGGGGAACTCGAAGTGCAGAGTGTACTCCGCGACGATTCTCTCTGGACTGATCAAGATCAGGCCGCACCTGCACCTGACATGTTGGAAGATCCATCCACATAGAGGGCCCAAAAGCAATCAGAGGGATCCGCTTCTTCTTTGGGAGAGTTCGGTCGGGACTCCAGGCCGTCAATTTCGCCTTGTTCAGGTTCGGCCTCCTCTGGGATAGTACACTCCACTATGAAATCTGCCAATATCTGGGCCTTCACTGCTGGCCTGGGTCGATAGTTAATGTCAAATTCTGTGAGCTCGATCGCCCATTTTGCCATCCTCCCGGAGGTATCTGTCCGGTGTAGAATCGTCTTGATCGGTTGGTCGGTGAGCAGCGTTACGGTGTGCCCTTGAAAGTAGGGTCGGAGCCTCCGGGCTGCAATCAATAGGGCGTAAGTCAGTTTTTCTAATTTAGTATACCTGATCTCGGCATCTCTCAACGTGCGACTGACGTAGTAGATTGGCCGTTGGACTTTTGCTTCTTCTTTGACAAGGACTGTCGCGAGAGCCATGGGAGAGACCGCCAGGTATAAAAACAGTTTCTCTCCAGGTTCTGGCTTCGCCAACAGCGGAGGTGAGCCGAGGTAGCTCCTTAGTTCCTTGAATGCCTGTTGGCACTCAGGGGTCCAACAGAAGTTCTTCGGCTGCTTGAGGGTTTGAAAGAAGAGTAAGCACCGTTCGACCGACCTCGCGACGAAGCGATTCAGGGCTGCTACCCTCCCTGTAAGGTGCTGAACCTCTTTTATCGACTTTGGAGCGGCCATCTCCTGGATGGTGCGAATTTTTTCTGGATTGGCCTCAATCCCGCGCCCCGATACCATGAAGCCCAAAAATTTTCCTGAGGTCACTCTGAAAGCGCATTTAGTCGGGTTCAGCTTCATTTTATATTTCCGGAGGGCACCGAAGGTCTCTTCGAGATCGGCGACGTGGTTCATGGAAGATTTGCTCTTTACAAGCATGTCATCCACGTAGACCTCCATGTTGCG